>NW_026961549.1:0-60984 GCF_963924245.1 Chroicocephalus ridibundus | reverse complement strand
CACTTCTCCCTCCTGGCACTTTCCATGTGGGAGATATAGCAGGATGTATATTGGTTTTGAGGACAACTCAATGGACAGTGTAGGGAGAAAAGTTCCTGGCTCCTTGAATGCCGTTCCTGGAGACACTGCGATCAATGTGGGAGATATGTCAAGATGTGTGTTGGTTTTGAGGACGGCTCTCTGGAGAGTCTTAGCAAAGAGGTCACAGGGATAATCAGAGCAATTCTCAGAGACACTGAGAACAAGCTCGACAATTCCCTCCTGGCACTTTCCCTGTAGGAGATACCGCAAGACGTTTCTGTAGATTGGGCACAGCGCTCTGCAGGGTGTTAGCAGAGACTTTCCCGGGACAGTGAAACCCTATGTCAGAGACACTGAGAAGAAGCCCCAATGTTCCCTCCAGGCACTTTCAGTGTGGGTGCCTTCTCCACGTGGTTCCTGGTTTCCCTGCAGCGCTGAAGAGAATGTTAGCAAAGAGGTAACCGGCACAGCGAAAACAGTACTCAAAGAGAGGGAGAGCAAGCTCTCTCTTGGCACTTTGGATGTGGGACATACAGCGAGATGTTTGCTGCTTTTGCGTTTGGCTGTTGGGAGATTTACAGCACAAAGATATCTAGTTGATTTGAAGCAGTTCCGAGAAAGTCTAAACATAATCGCCACTTCTCCCTCCTGGCACTTTCCATGTGGGAGATATAGCAGGATGTATATTGGTTTTGAGGACAACTCAATGGACAGTGTAGGGAGAAAAGTTCCTGGCTCCTTGAATGCCGTTCCTGGAGACACTGCGATCAATGTGGGAGATATGTCAAGATGTGTGTTTGTTTTGAGGACGGCTCTCTGGAGAGTCTTAGCAAAGAGGTCACAGGGATAATCAGAGCAATTCTCAGAGACACTGAGAACAAGATGGACAGTTCCCTCCCGGCACTTTCCCTGTAGGAGATACCGCAAGACGTTTCTGTAGATTGGGCACAGCGCTCTGCAGGGTGTTAGCAGAGACTTTCCCGGGACAGTGAAACCCTATGTCAGAGACACTGAGAAGAAGCCCCAATGTTCCCTCCAGGCACTTTCAGTGTGGGTGCCTTCTCCACGTGGTTCCTGGTTTCCCTGCAGCGCTGAAGAGAATGTTAGCAAAGAGGTAACCGGCACAGCGAAAACAGTACTCAAAGACAGGGAGAGCAAGCTCTCTCTTGGCACTTTGGATGTGGGACATACAGCGAGATGTTTGCTGCTTTTGCGTTTGGCTGTTGGGAGATTTCCAGCACAAAGATATCTAGTTGATTTGAAGCAGTTCCGAGAAAGTCTAAACATAATCGCCACTTCTCCCTCCTGGCACTTTCCATGTGGGAGATATAGCAGGATGTATATTGGTTTTGAGGACAACTCAATGGACAGTGTAGGGAGAAAAGTTCCTGGCTCCTTGAATGCCGTTCCTGGAGACACTGCGATCAATGTGGGAGATATGTCAAGATGTGTGTTGGTTTTGAGGACGGCTCTCTGGAGAGTCTTAGCAAAGAGGTCACAGGGATAATCAGAGCAATTCTCAGAGACACTGAGAACAAGATGGACAGTTCCCTCCTGGCACTTTCCCTGTAGGAGATACCGCAAGACGTTTCTGTAGATTGGGCACAGCGCTCTGCAGGGTGTTAGCAGAGACTTTCCCGGGACAGTGAAACCCTATGTCAGAGACACTGAGAAGAAGCCCCAATGTTCCCTCCAGGCACTTTCAGTGTGGGTGCCTTCTCCACGTGGTTCCTGGTTTCCCTGCAGCGCTGAAGAGATTGTTAGCAAAGAGGTAACCGGCACAGCGAAAACAGTACTCAAAGACAGGGAGAGCAAGCTCTCTCTTGGCACTTTGGATGTGGGACATACAGCGAGATGTTTGCTGCTTTTGCGTTTGGCTGTTGGGAGATTTACAGCACAAAGATATCTAGTTGATTTGAAGCAGTTCCGAGAAAGTCTAAACATAATCGCCACTTCTCCCTCCTGGCACTTTCCATGTGGGAGATATAGCAGGATGTATATTGGTTTTGAGGACAACTCAATGGACAGTGTAGGGAGAAAAGTTCCTGGCTCCTTGAATGCCGTTCCTGGAGACACTGCGATCAATGAGGGAGATATGTCAAGATGTGTGTTTGTTTTGAGGACGGCTCTCTGGAGAGTCTTAGCAAAGAGGTCACAGGGATAATCAGAGCAATTCTCAGAGACACTGAGAACAAGCTCGACAATTCCCTCCTGGCACTTTCCCTGTAGGAGATACCGCAAGACGTTTCTGTAGATTGGGCACAGCGCTCTGCAGGGTGTTAGCAGAGACTTTCCCGGGACAGTGAAACCCTATGTCAGAGACACTGAGAAGAAGCCCCAATGTTCCCTCCAGGCACTTTCAGTGTGGGTGCCTTCTCCACGTGGTTCCTGGTTTCCCTGCAGCGCTGAAGAGAATGTTAGCAAAGAGGTAACCGGCACAGCGAAAACAGTACTCAAAGACAGGGAGAGCAAGCTCTCTCTTGGCACTTTGGATGTGGGACATACAGCGAGATGTTTGCTGCTTTTGCGTTTGGCTGTTGGGAGATTTACAGCACAAAGATATCTAGTTGATTTGAAGCAGTTCCGAGAAAGTCTAAACATAATCGCCACTTCTCCCTCCTGGCACTTTCCATGTGGGAGATATAGCAGGATGTATATTGGTTTTGAGGACAACTCAATGGACAGTGTAGGGAGAAAAGTTCCTGGCTCCTTGAATGCCGTTCCTGGAGACACTGCGATCAATGAGGGAGATATGTCAAGATGTGTGTTGGTTTTGAGGACGGCTCTCTGGAGAGTCTTAGCAAAGAGGTCACAGGGATAATCAGAGCAATTCTCAGAGACACTGAGAACAAGCTCGACAATTCCCTCCTGGCACTTTCCCTGTAGGAGATACCGCAAGACGTTTCTGTAGATTGGGCACAGCGCTCTGCAGGGTGTTAGCAGAGACTTTCCCGGGACAGTGAAACCCTATGTCAGAGACACTGAGAAGAAGCCCCAATGTTCCCTCCAGGCACTTTCAGTGTGGGTGCCTTCTCCACGTGGTTCCTGGTTTCCCTGCAGCGCTGAAGAGAATGTTAGCAAAGAGGTAACCGGCACAGCGAAAACAGTACTCAAAGACAGGGAGAGCAAGCTCTCTCTTGGCACTTTGGATGTGGGACATACAGCGAGATGTTTGCTGCTTTTGCGTTTGGCTGTTGGGAGATTTACAGCACAAAGATATCTAGTTGATTTGAAGCAGTTCCGAGAAAGTCTAAACATAATCGCCACTTCTCCCTCCTGGCACTTTCCATGTGGGAGATATAGCAGGATGTATATTGGTTTTGAGGACAACTCAATGGACAGTGTAGGGAGAAAAGTTCCTGGCTCCTTGAATGCCGTTCCTGGAGACACTGCGATCAATGTGGGAGATATGTCAAGATGTGTGTTTGTTTTGAGGACGGCTCTCTGGAGAGTCTTAGCAAAGAGGTCACAGGGATAATCAGAGCAATTCTCAGAGACACTGAGAACAAGATGGACAGTTCCCTCCTGGCACTTTCCCTGTAGGAGATACCGCAAGAGTTTTCTGTAGATTGGGCACAGCGCTCTGCAGGGTGTTAGCAGAGACTTTCCGGGACAGTGAAACCCTATGTCAGAGACACTGAGAAGAAGCCCCAATGTTCCCTCCAGGCACTTTCAGTGTGGGTGCCTTCTCCACGTGGTTCCTGGTTTCCCTGCAGCGCTGAAGAGAATGTTAGCAAGAGGTAACCGGGACAGCGAAAACAGTACTCAAAGAGAGGGAGAGCAAGCTCTCTCTTGGCACTTTGGATGTGGGACATACAGCGAGATGTTTGCTGCTTTTGCGTTTGGCTGTTGGGAGATTTACAGCACAAAGATATCTAGTTGATTTTGAAGCAGTCCGAGAAAGTCTAAACATAATCGCCACTTCTCCCTCCTGCACTTTCCATGTGGGAGATATAGCAGGATGTATATTGGTTTTGAGGACAACTCAATGGACAGTGTAGGGAGAAAAGTTCCTGGCTCCTTGAATGCCGTTCCTGGAGACACTGCGATCAATGAGGGAGATATGTCCAAGATGTGTGTTGGTTTTGAGGACGGCTCTCTGGAGAGTCTTAGCAAAGAGGTCACAGGGATAATCAGAGCAATTCTCAGAGACACTGAGAACAAGATGGACAGTTCCCTCCTGGCACTTTCCCTGTAGGAGATACCGCAAGACGTTTCTGTAGATTGGGCACAGCGCTCTGCAGGGTGTTAGCAGAGACTTTCCGGGACAGTGAACCCTATGTCAGAGACACTGAGAAGAAGCCCCAATGTTCCCTCCAGGCACTTTCAGTGTGGGTGCCTTCTCCACGTGGTTCCTGGTTTCCCTGCAGCGCTGAAGAGAATGTTAGCAAAGAGGTAACCGGGACAGCGAAAACAGTACTCAAAGAGAGGGAGAGCAAGCTCTCTCTTGGCACTTTGGATGTGGGGACATACAGCGAGATGTTTGCTGCTTTTGCGTTTGGCTGTTGGGAGATTTACAGCACAAAGATATCTAGTTGATTTGAAGCAGTTCCGAGAAAGTCTAAACATAATCGCCACTTCTCCCTCCTGGCACTTTCCATGTGGGAGATATAGCAGGATGTATATTGGTTTTGAGGACAACTCAATGGACAGTGTAGGGAGAAACAGTTCCTGGCTCCTTGAATGCCGTTCCTGGAGACACTGCGATCATGAGGGAGATATGTCAAGATGTGTGTTGGTTTTGAGGACGGCTCTCTGGAGAGTCTTAGCAAAGAGGTCACAGGGATAATCAGAGCAATTCTCAGAGACACTGAGAACAAGATGGACAGTTCCCTCCTGGCACTTTCCCTGTAGGGAGATACCGCAAGACGTTTCTGTAGATTGGGCACAGCGCTCTGCAGGTGTTAGCAGAGGACTTTCCCGGGACAGTGAAACCCTATGTCAGAGACACTGAGAAGAAGCCCCAATGTTCCCTCCAGGCACTTTCAGTGTGGGGTGCCTTCTCCACGTGGTTCCTGGTTTCCCTGCAGCGCTGAAGAGAATGTTAGCAAAGAGGTAACCGGGACAGCGAAAACAGTACTCAAAGAGAGGGAGAGCAAGCTCTCTCTTGGCACTTTTGGATGTGGGACATACAGCGAGATGTTTGCTGCTTTTGCGTTTGGCTGTTGGGAGATTTACAGCACAAAGATATCTAGTTGATTTGAAGCAGTTCCGAGAAAGTCTAAACATAATCGCCACTTCTCCCTCCTGGCACTTTCCATGTGGGAGATATAGCAGGATGTATATTGGTTTTGAGGACAACTCAATGGACAGTGTAGGGAGAAAAGTTCCTGGCTCCTTGAATGCCGTTCCTGGAGACACTGCGATCAATGTGGGAGATATGTCAAGATGTGTGTTTGTTTTGAGGACGGCTCTCTGGAGAGTCTTAGCAAAGAGGTCACAGGGATAATCAGAGCAATTCTCAGAGACACTGAGAACAAGATGGACAGTTCCCTCCTGGCCCTTTCCCTGTAGGAGATACCGCAAGACGTTTCTGTAGATTGGGCACTGCGCTCTGCAGGGTGTTAGCAGAGACTTTCCCGGGACAGTGAAACCCTATGTCAGAGACACTGAGAAGAAGCCCCAATGTTCCCTCCAGGCACTTTCAGTGTGGGGTGCCTTCTCCACGTGGTTCCTGGTTTCCCTGCAGCGCTGAAGAGAATGTTAGCAAAGAGGTAACCGGGACAGCGAAAACAGTACTCAAAGAGAGGGAGAGCAAGCTCTCTCTTGGCACTTTGGATGTGGGGACATACAGCGAGATGTTTGCTGCTTTTGCGTTTGGCTGTTGGGGAGATTTACAGCACAAAGATATCTAGTTGATTTGAAGCAGTTCCGAGAAAGTCTAAACATAATCGCCACTTCTCCCTCCTGGCACTTTCCATGTGGGAGATATAGCAGGATGTATATTGGTTTTGAGGACAACTCAATGGACAGTGTAGGGAGAAAAGTTCCTGGCTCCTTGAATGCCGTTCCTGGAGACACTGCGATCAATGAGGGAGATATGTCAAGATGTGTGTTGGTTTTGAGGACGGCTCTCTGGAGAGTCTTAGCAAAGAGGTCACAGGGATAATCAGAGCAATTCTCAGAGACACTGAGAACAAGATGGACAGTTCCCTCCTGGCACTTTCCCTGTAGGAGATACCGCAAGACGTTTCTGTAGATTGGGCACAGCGCTCTGCAGGTGTTAGCAGAGACTTTCCCGGGACAGTGAAACCCTATGTCAGAGACAACTGAGAAGAAGCCCCAATGTTCCCTCCAGGCACTTTCAGTGTGGGTGCCTTCTCCACGTGGTTCCTGGTTTCCCTGCAGCGCTGAAGAGAATGTTAGCAAAGAGGTAACCGGGACAGCGAAAACAGTACTCAAAGAGAGGGAGAGCAAGCTCTCTCTTGGCACTTTGGATGTGGGACATACAGCGAGATGTTTGCTGCTTTTGCGTTTGGCTGTTGGGAGATTTACAGCACAAAGATATCTAGTTGATTTGAAGCAGTTCCGAGAAAGTCTAAACATAATCGCCACTTCTCCCTCCCTGGCACTTTCCATGTGGGAGATATAGCAGGATGTATATTGGTTTTGAGGACAACTCAATGGACAGTGTAGGGAGAAAAGTTCCTGGCTCCTTGAATGCCGTTCCTGGAGACACTGCGATCAATGGAGGGAGATATGTCAAGATGTGTGTTGGTTTTGAGGACGGCTCTCTGGAGAGTCTTAGCAAAGAGGTCACAGGGATAATCAGAGCAATTCTCAGAGACACTGAGAACAAGATGGACAGTTTCCCTCCTGGCACTTTCCCTGTAGGAGATACCGCAAGACGTTTCTGTAGATTGGGCACAGGCGCTCTGCAGGGTGTTAGCAGAGACTTTCCCGGGACAGTGAAACCCTATGTCAGAGACACTGAGAAGAAGCCCCAATGTTCCCTCCAGGCACTTTCAGTGTGGGTGCCTTCTCCACGTGGTTCCTGGTTCCCTGCAGCGCTGAAGAGAATGTTAGCAAAGAGGTAACCGGGACAGCGAAAACAGTACTCAAAGAGAGGGAGAGCAAGCTCTCTCTTGGCACTTTGGATGTGGGACATACAGCGAGATGTTTGCTGCTTTTGCGTTTGGCTGGTTGGGAGATTTACAGCACAAAGATATCTAGTTGATTTGAAGCAGTTCCGAGAAAGTCTAAACATAATCGCCACTTCTCCCTCCTGGCACTTTCCATGTGGGAGATATAGCAGGATGTATATTGGTTTTGAGGACAACTCAATGGACAGTGTAGGGAGAAAAGTTCCTGGCTCCTTGAATGCCGTTCCTGGAGGACACTGCGATCAATGTGGGAGATATGTCAAGATGTGTGTTTGTTTTGAGGACGGCTCTCTGGAGAGTCTTAGCAAAGAGGTCACAGGGATAATCAGGAGCAATTCTCAGAGACACTGAGAACAAGATGGACAGTTCCCTCCTGGCACTTTCCCTGTAGGAGATACCGCAAGACGTTTCTGTAGATTGGGCACAGCGCTCTGCAGGGTGTTAGCAGAGACTTTCCCGGGACAGTGAAAACCCTATGTCAGAGACACTGAGAAGAAGCCCCAATGTTCCCTCCAGGCACTTTCAGTGTGGGTGCCTTCTCCACGTGGTTCCTGGTTTCCCTGCAGCGCTGAAGAGAATGTTAGCAAAGAGGTAACCGGGACAGCGAAAACAGTACTCAAAGAGAGGGAGAGCAAGCTCTCTCTTGGCACTTTGGATGTGGGGACATACAGCGAGATGTTTGCTGCTTTTGCGTTTGGCTGTTGGGAGATTTACAGCACAAAGATATCTAGTTGATTTGAAGCAGTTCCGAGAAAGTCTAAACATAATCGCCACTTCTCCCTCCTGGCACTTTCCATGTGGGAGATATAGCAGGATGTATATTGGTTTTGAGGACAACTCAATGGACAGTGTAGGGAGAAAAGTTCCTGGCTCCTTGAATGCCGTTCCTGGAGACACTGCGATCAATGAGGGAGATATGTCAAGATGTGTGTTGGTTTTGAGGACGGCTCTCTGGAGAGTCTTAGCAAAGAGGTCACAGGGATAATCAGAGCAATTCTCAGAGACACTGAGAACAAGATGGACAGTTCCCTCCTGGCACTTTCCCTGTAGGAGATACCGCAAGACGTTTCTGTAGATTGGGCACAGCGCTCTGCAGGGTGTTAGCAGAGACTTTCCCGGGACAGTGAAACCCTATGTCAGAGACACTGAGAAGAAGCCCCAATGTTCCCTCCAGGCACTTTCAGTGTGGGTGCCTTCTCCACGTGGTTCCTGGTTTCCCTGCAGCGCTGAAGAGAATGTTAGCAAAGAGGTAACCGGCACAGCGAAAACAGTACTCAAAGACAGGGAGAGCAAGCTCTCTCTTGGCACTTTGGATGTGGGACATACAGCGAGATGTTTGCTGCTTTTTGCGTTTGGCTGTTGGGAGATTTACAGCACAAAGATATCTAGTTGATTTGAAGCAGTTCCGAGAAAGTCTAAACATAATCGCCACTTCTCCCTCCTGGCACTTTCCATGTGGGAGATATAGCAGGATGTATATTGGTTTTGAGGACACTCAATGGACAGTGTAGGGAGAAAAGTTCCTGGCTCCTTGAATGCCGTTCCTGGAGACACTGCGATCAATGTGGGAGATATGTCAAGATGTGTGTTTGTTTGAGGACGGCTCTCTGGAGAGTCTAGCAAAGAGGTCACAGGGATAATCAGAGCAATTCTCAGAGACACTGAGAACAAGATGGACAGTTCCCTCCTGGCACTTTCCCTGTAGGAGATACCGCAAGACGTTTCTGTAGATTGGGCACAGCGCTCTGCAGGGTGTTAGCAGAGACTTTCCCGGGACAGTGAAACCCTATGTCAGAGACACTGAGAAGAAGCCCCCAATGTTCCCTCCAGGCACTTTCAGTGTGGGTTGCCTTCTCCACGTGGTTCCTGGTTTCCCTGCAGCGGCTGAAGAGAATGTTAGCAAAGAGGTAACCGGCACAGCGAAAACAGTACTCAAAGGACTGGGAGAGCAAGCTCTCTCTTGGCACTTTGGATGTGGGACATACAGCGAGATGTTTTGCTGCTTTTGCGTTTGGCTGTTGGGGAGATTTACAGCACAAAGATATCTAGTTGATTTGAAGCAGTTCCGAGAAAGTCTAAACATAATCGCCACTTCTCCCTCCTGGCACTTTCCATGTGGGAGATATAGCAGGATGTATATTGGTTTTGAGGACAACTCAATGGACAGTGTAGGGAGAAAAGTTCCTGGCTCCTTGAATGCCGTTCCTGGAGACACTGCGATCAATGTGGGAGATATGTCAAGATGTGTGTTGGTTTGAGGACGGCTCTCTGGAGAGTCTTAGCAAAGAGGTCACAGGGATAATCAGAGCAATTCTCAGAGACACTGAGAACAAGCTCGACAATTCCCTCCTGGCACTTTCCCTGTAGGAGATACCGCAAGACGTTTCTGTAGATTGGGCACAGCGCTCTGCAGGGTTGTTAGCAGAGACTTTCCCGGGGACAGTGAAACCCTATGTCCAGAGACACTGAGAAGAAGCCCCAATGTTCCCTCCAGGCACTTTCAAGTGTGGGTGCCTTCTCCACGTGGTTCCTGGTTTCCCTGCAGCGCTGAAGAGAATGTTAGCAAAGAGGTAACCGGCACAGCGAAAACAGTACTCAAGACAGGGAGAGCAAGCTCTCTCTTGGCACTTTGGATGTGGGACATACAGCGAGATGTTTGCTGCTTTTGCGTTTGGCTGTTGGGAGATTTACAGCACAAAGATATCTAGTTGATTTGAAGCAGTTCCGAGAAAGTCTAAACATAATCGCCACTTCTCCTCCTGGCACTTTCCATGTGGGAGATATAGCAGGATGTATATTGGTTTTGAGACAACTCAATGGACAGTGTAGGGAGAAAAGTTCCTGGCTCCTTGAATGCCGTTCCTGGAGACACTGCGATCAATGTGGGAGATATGTCAAGATGTGTGTTGGTTTTGAGGACGGCTCTCTGGAGAGTCTTAGCAAAGAGGTCACAGGGATAATCAGAGCAATTCTCAGAGACACTGAGAACAAGCTCGACAATTCCCTCCTGGCACTTTCCCTGTAGGAGATACCGCAAGACGTTTCTGTAGATTGGGCACAGCGCTCTGCAGGGTGTTAGCAGAGAGACTTTCCCGGGACAGTGAAACCCTATGTCAGAGACACTGAGAAGAAGCCCCAATGTTCCCTCCAGGCACTTTCAGTGTGGGTGCCTTCTCCACGTGGTTCCTGGTTTCCCTGCAGCGCTGAAGAGAATGTTAGCAAAGAGGTAACCGGCACAGCGAAAACAGTACTCAAAGACAGGGAGAGCAAGCTCTCTCTTGGCACTTTGGATGTGGGACATACAGCGAGATGTTTGCTGCTTTTGCGTTTGGCTGTTGGGAGATTTACAGCACAAAGATATCTAGTTGATTTGAAGCAGTTCCGAGAAAGTCTAAACATAATCGCCACTTCTCCCTCCTGGCACTTTCCATGTGGGAGATATAGCAGGATGTATATTGGTTTTGAGGACAACTCAATGGACAGTGTAGGGAGAAAAGTTCCTGGCTCCTTGAATGCCGTTCCTGGAGACACTGCGATCAATGAGGGAGATATGTCAAGATGTGTGTTGGTTTTGAGGACGGCTCTCTGGAGAGTCTTAGCAAAGAGGTCACAGGGATAATCAGAGCAATTCTCAGAGACACTGAGAACAAGCTCGACAATTCCCTCCTGGCACTTTCCCTGTAGGAGATACCGCAAGACGTTTCTGTAGATTGGGCACAGCGCTCTGCAGGGTGTTAGCAGAGACTTTCCCGGGACAGTGAAACCCTATGTCAGAGACACTGAGAAGAAGCCCCAATGTTCCCTCCAGGCACTTTCAGTGTGGGTGCCTTCTCCACGTGGTTCCTGGTTTCCCTGCAGCGCTGAAGAGAATGTTAGCAAAGAGGTAACCGGCACAGCGAAAACAGTACTCAAAGACAGGGAGAGCAAGCTCTCTCTTGGCACTTTGGATGTGGGACATACAGCGAGATGTTTGCTGCTTTTGCGTTTGGCTGTTGGGAGATTTACAGCACAAAGATATCTAGTTGATTTGAAGCAGTTCCGAGAAAGTCTAAACATAATCGCCACTTCTCCCTCCTGGCACTTTCCATGTGGGAGATATAGCAGGATGTATATTGGTTTTGAGGACAACTCAATGGACAGTGTAGGGAGAAAAGTTCCTGGCTCCTTGAATGCCGTTCCTGGAGACACTGCGATCAATGTGGGAGATATGTCAAGATGTGTGTTGGTTTTGAGGACGGCTCTCTGGAGAGTCTTAGCAAAGAGGTCACAGGGATAATCAGAGCAATTCTCAGAGACACTGAGAACAAGATGGACAGTTCCCTCCTGGCACTTTCCCTGTAGGAGATACCGCAAGACGTTTCTGTAGATTGGGCACAGCGCTCTGCAGGGTGTTAGCAGAGACTTTCCCGGGACAGTGAAACCCTATGTCAGAGACACTGAGAAGAAGCCCCAATGTTCCCTCCAGGCACTTTCAGTGTGGGTGCCTTCTCCACGTGGTTCCTGGTTTCCCTGCAGCGCTGAAGAGAATGTTAGCAAAGAGGTAACCGGCACAGCGAAAACAGTACTCAAAGACAGGGAGAGCAAGCTCTCTCTTGGCACTTTGGATGTGGGACATACAGCGAGATGTTTGCTGCTTTTGCGTTTGGCTGTTGGGAGATTTACAGCACAAAGATATCTAGTTGATTTGAAGCAGTTCCGAGAAAGTCTAAACATAATCGCCACTTCTCCCTCCTGGCACTTTCCATGTGGGAGATATAGCAGGATGTATATTGGTTTTGAGGACAACTCAATGGACAGTGTAGGGAGAAAAGTTCCTGGCTCCTTGAATGCCGTTCCTGGAGACACTGCGATCAATGTGGGAGATATGTCAAGATGTGTGTTGGTTTTGAGGACGGCTCTCTGGAGAGTCTTAGCAAAGAGGTCACAGGGATAATCAGAGCAATTCTCAGAGACACTGAGAACAAGCTCGACAATTCCCTCCTGGCACTTTCCCTGTAGGAGATACCGCAAGACGTTTCTGTAGATTGGGCACAGCGCTCTGCAGGGTGTTAGCAGAGACTTTCCCGGGACAGTGAAACCCTATGTCAGAGACACTGAGAAGAAGCCCCAATGTTCCCTCCAGGCACTTTCAGTGTGGGTGCCTTCTCCACGTGGTTCCTGGTTTCCCTGCAGCGCTGAAGAGAATGTTAGCAAAGAGGTAACCGGCACAGCGAAAACAGTACTCAAAGACAGGGAGAGCAAGCTCTCTCTTGGCACTTTGGATGTGGGACATACAGCGAGATGTTTGCTGCTTTTGCGTTTGGCTGTTGGGAGATTTACAGCACAAAGATATCTAGTTGATTTGAAGCAGTTCCGAGAAAGTCTAAACATAATCGCCACTTCTCCCTCCTGGCACTTTCCATGTGGGAGATATAGCAGGATGTATATTGGTTTTGAGGACAACTCAATGGACAGTGTAGGGAGAAAAGTTCCTGGCTCCTTGAATGCCGTTCCTGGAGACACTGCGATCAATGTGGGAGATATGTCAAGATGTGTGTTGGTTTTGAGGACGGCTCTCTGGAGAGTCTTAGCAAAGAGGTCACAGGGATAATCAGAGCAATTCTCAGAGACACTGAGAACAAGCTCGACAATTCCCTCCTGGCACTTTCCCTGTAGGAGATACCGCAAGACGTTTCTGTAGATTGGGCACAGCGCTCTGCAGGGTGTTAGCAGAGACTTTCCCGGGACAGTGAAACCCTATGTCAGAGACACTGAGAAGAAGCCCCAATGTTCCCTCCAGGCACTTTCAGTGTGGGTGCCTTCTCCACGTGGTTCCTGGTTTCCCTGCAGCGCTGAAGAGAATGTTAGCAAAGAGGTAACCGGGACAGCGAAAACAGTACTCAAAGAGAGGGAGAGCAAGCTCTCTCTTGGCACTTTGGATGTGGGACATACAGCGAGATGTTTGCTGCTTTTGCGTTTGGCTGTTGGGAGATTTACAGCACAAAGATATCTAGTTGATTTGAAGCAGTTCCGAGAAAGTCTAAACATAATCGCCACTTCTCCCTCCTGGCACTTTCCATGTGGGAGATATAGCAGGATGTATATTGGTTTTGAGGACAACTCAATGGACAGTGTAGGGAGAAAAGTTCCTGGCTCCTTGAATGCCGTTCCTGGAGACACTGCGATCAATGAGGGAGATATGTCAAGATGTGTGTTGGTTTTGAGGACGGCTCTCTGGAGAGTCTTAGCAAAGAGGTCACAGGGATAATCAGAGCAATTCTCAGAGACACTGAGAACAAGATGGACAGTTCCCTCCTGGCACTTTCCCTGTAGGAGATACCGCAAGACGTTTCTGTAGATTGGGCACAGCGCTCTGCAGGGTGTTAGCAGAGACTTTCCCGGGACAGTGAAACCCTATGTCAGAGACACTGAGAAGAAGCCCCAATGTTCCCTCCAGGCACTTTCAGTGTGGGTGCCTTCTCCACGTGGTTCCTGGTTTCCCTGCAGCGCTGAAGAGAATGTTAGCAAAGAGGTAACCGGGACAGCGAAAACAGTACTCAAAGAGAGGGAGAGCAAGCTCTCTCTTGGCACTTTGGATGTGGGACATACAGCGAGATGTTTGCTGCTTTTGCGTTTGGCTGTTGGGAGATTTACAGCACAAAGATATCTAGTTGATTTGAAGCAGTTCCGAGAAAGTCTAAACATAATCGCCACTTCTCCCTCCTGGCACTTTCCATGTGGGAGATATAGCAGGATGTATATTGGTTTTGAGGACAACTCAATGGACAGTGTAGGGAGAAAAGTTCCTGGCTCCTTGAATGCCGTTCCTGGAGACACTGCGATCAATGTGGGAGATATGTCAAGATGTGTGTTTGTTTTGAGGACGGCTCTCTGGAGAGTCTTAGCAAAGAGGTCACAGGGATAATCAGAGCAATTCTCAGAGACACTGAGAACAAGATGGACAGTTCCCTCCTGGCACTTTCCCTGTAGGAGATACCGCAAGACGTTTCTGTAGATTGGGCACAGCGCTCTGCAGGGTGTTAGCAGAGACTTTCCCGGGACAGTGAAACCCTATGTCAGAGACACTGAGAAGAAGCCCCAATGTTCCCTCCAGGCACTTTCAGTGTGGGTGCCTTCTCCACGTGGTTCCTGGTTTCCCTGCAGCGCTGAAGAGAATGTTAGCAAAGAGGTAACCGGGACAGCGAAAACAGTACTCAAAGAGAGGGAGAGCAAGCTCTCTCTTGGCACTTTGGATGTGGGACATACAGCGAGATGTTTGCTGCTTTTGCGTTTGGCTGTTGGGAGATTTACAGCACAAAGATATCTAGTTGATTTGAAGCAGTTCCGAGAAAGTCTAAACATAATCGCCACTTCTCCCTCCTGGCACTTTCCATGTGGGAGATATAGCAGGATGTATATTGGTTTTGAGGACAACTCAATGGACAGTGTAGGGAGAAAAGTTCCTGGCTCCTTGAATGCCGTTCCTGGAGACACTGCGATCAATGAGGGAGATATGTCAAGATGTGTGTTGGTTTTGAGGACGGCTCTCTGGAGAGTCTTAGCAAAGAGGTCACAGGGATAATCAGAGCAATTCTCAGAGACACTGAGAACAAGATGGACAGTTCCCTCCTGGCACTTTCCCTGTAGGAGATACCGCAAGACGTTTCTGTAGATTGGGCACAGCGCTCTGCAGGGTGTTAGCAGAGACTTTCCCGGGACAGTGAAACCCTATGTCAGAGACACTGAGAAGAAGCCCCAATGTTCCCTCCAGGCACTTTCAGTGTGGGTGCCTTCTCCACGTGGTTCCTGGTTTCCCTGCAGCGCTGAAGAGAATGTTAGCAAAGAGGTAACCGGCACAGCGAAAACAGTACTCAAAGACAGGGAGAGCAAGCTCTCTCTTGGCACTTTGGATGTGGGACATACAGCGAGATGTTTGCTGCTTTTGCGTTTGGCTGTTGGGAGATTTACAGCACAAAGATATCTAGTTGATTTGAAGCAGTTCCGAGAAAGTCTAAACATAATCGCCACTTCTCCCTCCTGGCACTTTCCATGTGGGAGATATAGCAGGATGTATATTGGTTTTGAGGACAACTCAATGGACAGTGTAGGGAGAAAAGTTCCTGGCTCCTTGAATGCCGTTCCTGGAGACACTGCGATCAATGTGGGAGATATGTCAAGATGTGTGTTTGTTTTGAGGACGGCTCTCTGGAGAGTCTTAGCAAAGAGGTCACAGGGATAATCAGAGCAATTCTCAGAGACACTGAGAACAAGATGGACAGTTCCCTCCTGGCACTTTCCCTGTAGGAGATACCGCAAGACGTTTCTGTAGATTGGGCACAGCGCTCTGCAGGGTGTTAGCAGAGACTTTCCCGGGACAGTGAAACCCTATGTCAGAGACACTGAGAAGAAGCCCCAATGTTCCCTCCAGGCACTTTCAGTGTGGGTGCCTTCTCCACGTGGTTCCTGGTTTCCCTGCAGCGCTGAAGAGAATGTTAGCAAAGAGGTAACCGGCACAGCGAAAACAGTACTCAAAGACAGGGAGAGCAAGCTCTCTCTTGGCACTTTGGATGTGGGACATACAGCGAGATGTTTGCTGCTTTTGCGTTTGGCTGTTGGGAGATTTACAGCACAAAGATATCTAGTTGATTTGAAGCAGTTCCGAGAAAGTCTAAACATAATCGCCACTTCTCCCTCCTGGCACTTTCCATGTGGGAGATATAGCAGGATGTATATTGGTTTTGAGGACAACTCAATGGACAGTGTAGGGAGAAAAGTTCCTGGCTCCTTGAATGCCGTTCCTGGAGACACTGCGATCAATGTGGGAGATATGTCAAGATGTGTGTTGGTTTTGAGGACGGCTCTCTGGAGAGTCTTAGCAAAGAGGTCACAGGGATAATCAGAGCAATTCTCAGAGACACTGAGAACAAGCTCGACAATTCCCTCCTGGCACTTTCCCTGTAGGAGATACCGCAAGACGTTTCTGTAGATTGGGCACAGCGCTCTGCAGGGTGTTAGCAGAGACTTTCCCGGGACAGTGAAACCCTATGTCAGAGACACTGAGAAGAAGCCCCAATGTTCCCTCCAGGCACTTTCAGTGTGGGTGCCTTCTCCACGTGGTTCCTGGTTTCCCTGCAGCGCTGAAGAGAATGTTAGCAAAGAGGTAACCGGCACAGCGAAAACAGTACTCAAAGACAGGGAGAGCAAGCTCTCTCTTGGCACTTTGGATGTGGGACATACAGCGAGATGTTTGCTGCTTTTGCGTTTGGCTGTTGGGAGATTTACAGCACAAAGATATCTAGTTGATTTGAAGCAGTTCCGAGAAAGTCTAAACATAATCGCCACTTCTCCCTCCTGGCACTTTCCATGTGGGAGATATAGCAGGATGTATATTGGTTTTGAGGACAACTCAATGGACAGTGTAGGGAGAAAAGTTCCTGGCTCCTTGAATGCCGTTCCTGGAGACACTGCGATCAATGTGGGAGATATGTCAAGATGTGTGTTGGTTTTGAGGACGGCTCTCTGGAGAGTCTTAGCAAAGAGGTCACAGGGATAATCAGAGCAATTCTCAGAGACACTGAGAACAAGCTCGACAATTCCCTCCTGGCACTTTCCCTGTAGGAGATACCGCAAGACGTTTCTGTAGATTGGGCACAGCGCTCTGCAGGGTGTTAGCAGAGACTTTCCCGGGACAGTGAAACCCTATGTCAGAGACACTGAGAAGAAGCCCCAATGTTCCCTCCAGGCACTTTCAGTGTGGGTGCCTTCTCCACGTGGTTCCTGGTTTCCCTGCAGCGCTGAAGAGAATGTTAGCAAAGAGGTAACCGGCACAGCGAAAACAGTACTCAAAGACAGGGAGAGCAAGCTCTCTCTTGGCACTTTGGATGTGGGACATACAGCGAGATGTTTGCTGCTTTTGCGTTTGGCTGTTGGGAGATTTACAGCACAAAGATATCTAGTTGATTTGAAGCAGTTCCGAGAAAGTCTAAACATAATCGCCACTTCTCCCTCCTGGCACTTTCCATGTGGGAGATATAGCAGGATGTATATTGGTTTTGAGGACAACTCAATGGACAGTGTAGGGAGAAAAGTTCCTGGCTCCTTGAATGCCGTTCCTGGAGACACTGCGATCAATGAGGGAGATATGTCAAGATGTGTGTTGGTTTTGAGGACGGCTCTCTGGAGAGTCTTAGCAAAGAGGTCACAGGGATAATCAGAGCAATTCTCAGAGACACTGAGAACAAGCTCGACAATTCCCTCCTGGCACTTTCCCTGTAGGAGATACCGCAAGACGTTTCTGTAGATTGGGCACAGCGCTCTGCAGGGTGTTAGCAGAGACTTTCCCGGGACAGTGAAACCCTATGTCAGAGACACTGAGAAGAAGCCCCAATGTTCCCTCCAGGCACTTTCAGTGTGGGTGCCTTCTCCACGTGGTTCCTGGTTTCCCTGCAGCGCTGAAGAGAATGTTAGCAAAGAGGTAACCGGCACAGCGAAAACAGTACTCAAAGACAGGGAGAGCAAGCTCTCTCTTGGCACTTTGGATGTGGGACATACAGCGAGATGTTTGCTGCTTTTGCGTTTGGCTGTTGGGAGATTTACAGCACAAAGATATCTAGTTGATTTGAAGCAGTTCCGAGAAAGTCTAAACATAATCGCCACTTCTCCCTCCTGGCACTTTCCATGTGGGAGATATAGCAGGATGTATATTGGTTTTGAGGACAACTCAATGGACAGTGTAGGGAGAAAAGTTCCTGGCTCCTTGAATGCCGTTCCTGGAGACACTGCGATCAATGTGGGAGATATGTCAAGATGTGTGTTGGTTTTGAGGACGGCTCTCTGGAGAGTCTTAGCAAAGAGGTCACAGGGATAATCAGAGCAATTCTCAGAGACACTGAGAACAAGATGGACAGTTCCCTCCTGGCACTTTCCCTGTAGGAGATACCGCAAGACGTTTCTGTAGATTGGGCACAGCGCTCTGCAGGGTGTTAGCAGAGACTTTCCCGGGACAGTGAAACCCTATGTCAGAGACACTGAGAAGAAGCCCCAATGTTCCCTCCAGGCACTTTCAGTGTGGGTGCCTTCTCCACGTGGTTCCTGGTTTCCCTGCAGCGCTGAAGAGAATGTTAGCAAAGAGGTAACCGGCACAGCGAAAACAGTACTCAAAGACAGGGAGAGCAAGCTCTCTCTTGGCACTTTGGATGTGGGACATACAGCGAGATGTTTGCTGCTTTTGCGTTTGGCTGTTGGGAGATTTACAGCACAAAGATATCTAGTTGATTTGAAGCAGTTCCGAGAAAGTCTAAACATAATCGCCACTTCTCCCTCCTGGCACTTTCCATGTGGGAGATATAGCAGGATGTATATTGGTTTTGAGGACAACTCAATGGACAGTGTAGGGAGAAAAGTTCCTGGCTCCTTGAATGCCGTTCCTGGAGACACTGCGATCAATGTGGGAGATATGTCAAGATGTGTGTTGGTTTTGAGGACGGCTCTCTGGAGAGTCTTAGCAAAGAGGTCACAGGGATAATCAGAGCAATTCTCAGAGACACTGAGAACAAGCTCGACAATTCCCTCCTGGCACTTTCCCTGTAGGAGATACCGCAAGACGTTTCTGTAGATTGGGCACAGCGCTCTGCAGGGTGTTAGCAGAGACTTTCCCGGGACAGTGAAACCCTATGTCAGAGACACTGAGAAGAAGCCCCAATGTTCCCTCCAGGCACTTTCAGTGTGGGTGCCTTCTCCACGTGGTTCCTGGTTTCCCTGCAGCGCTGAAGAGAATGTTAGCAAAGAGGTAACCGGCACAGCGAAAACAGTACTCAAAGACAGGGAGAGCAAGCTCTCTCTTGGCACTTTGGATGTGGGACATACAGCGAGATGTTTGCTGCTTTTGCGTTTGGCTGTTGGGAGATTTACAGCACAAAGATATCTAGTTGATTTGAAGCAGTTCCGAGAAAGTCTAAACATAATCGCCACTTCTCCCTCCTGGCACTTTCCATGTGGGAGATATAGCAGGATGTATATTGGTTTTGAGGACAACTCAATGGACAGTGTAGGGAGAAAAGTTCCTGGCTCCTTGAATGCCGTTCCTGGAGACACTGCGATCAATGTGGGAGATATGTCAAGATGTGTGTTGGTTTTGAGGACGGCTCTCTGGAGAGTCTTAGCAAAGAGGTCACAGGGATAATCAGAGCAATTCTCAGAGACACTGAGAACAAGCTCGACAATTCCCTCCTGGCACTTTCCCTGTAGGAGATACCGCAAGACGTTTCTGTAGATTGGGCACAGCGCTCTGCAGGGTGTTAGCAGAGACTTTCCCGGGACAGTGAAACCCTATGTCAGAGACACTGAGAAGAAGC
The DNA here is from genome assembly GCF_963924245.1 of Chroicocephalus ridibundus. Classification (NCBI taxonomy): domain Eukaryota; kingdom Metazoa; phylum Chordata; class Aves; order Charadriiformes; family Laridae; genus Chroicocephalus; species Chroicocephalus ridibundus. The sequence continues at coordinate 41,528 of NW_026961549.1, read as the reverse complement.
CCCAATGTTCCCTCCAGGCACTTTCAGTGTGGGTGCCTTCTCCACGTGGTTCCTGGTTTCCCTGCAGCGCTGAAGAGAATGTTAGCAAAGAGGTAACCGGCACAGCGAAAACAGTACTCAAAGAGAGGGAGAGCAAGCTCTCTCTTGGCACTTTGGATGTGGGACATACAGCGAGATGTTTGCTGCTTTTGCGTTTGGCTGTTGGGAGATTTACAGCACAAAGATATCTAGTTGATTTGAAGCAGTTCCGAGAAAGTCTAAACATAATCGCCACTTCTCCCTCCTGGCACTTTCCATGTGGGAGATATAGCAGGATGTATATTGGTTTTGAGGACAACTCAATGGACAGTGTAGGGAGAAAAGTTCCTGGCTCCTTGAATGCCGTTCCTGGAGACACTGCGATCAATGTGGGAGATATGTCAAGATGTGTGTTGGTTTTGAGGACGGCTCTCTGGAGAGTCTTAGCAAAGAGGTCACAGGGATAATCAGAGCAATTCTCAGAGACACTGAGAACAAGATGGACAGTTCCCTCCTGGCACTTTCCCTGTAGGAGATACCGCAAGACGTTTCTGTAGATTGGGCACAGCGCTCTGCAGGGTGTTAGCAGAGACTTTCCCGGGACAGTGAAACCCTATGTCAGAGACACTGAGAAGAAGCCCCAATGTTCCCTCCAGGCACTTTCAGTGTGGGTGCCTTCTCCACGTGGTTCCTGGTTTCCCTGCAGCGCTGAAGAGAATGTTAGCAAAGAGGTAACCGGGACAGTGAAAACAGTACTCAAAGACAGGGAGAGCAAGCTCTCTCTTGGCACTTTGGATGTGGGACATACAGCGAGATGTTTGCTGCTTTTGCGTTTGGCTGTTGGGAGATTTACAGCACAAAGTTATCTAGTTGATTTGAAGCAGTTCCGAGAAAGTCTAAACATAATCGCCACTTCTCCCTCCTGGCACTTTCCATGTGGGAGATATAGCAGGATGTATATTGGTTTTGAGGACAACTCAATGGACAGTGTAGGGAGAAAAGTTCCTGGCTCCTTGAATGCCGTTCCTGGAGACACTGCGATCAATGTGGGAGATATGTCAAGATGTGTGTTGGTTTTGAGGACGGCTCTCTGGAGAGTCTTATCTTAGCAAAGAGGTCACAGGGATAATCAGAGCAATTCTCAGAGACACTGAGAACAAGCTCGACAATTCCCTCCTGGCACTTTCCCTGTAGGAGATACCGCAAGACGTTTCTGTAGATTGGGCACAGCGCTCTGCAGGGTGTTAGCAGAGACTTTCCCGGGACAGTGAAACCCTATGTCAGAGACACTGAGAAGAAGCCCCAATGTTCCCTCCAGGCACTTTCAGTGTGGGTGCCTTCTCCACGTGGTTCCTGGTTTCCCTGCAGCGCTGAAGAGAATGTTAGCAAAGAGGTAACCGGCACAGCGAAAACAGTACTCAAAGACAGGGAGAGCAAGCTCTCTCTTGGCACTTTGGATGTGGGACATACAGCGAGATGTTTGCTGCTTTTGCGTTTGGCTGTTGGGAGATTTACAGCACAAAGATATCTAGTTGATTTGAAGCAGTTCCGAGGAAGTCTAAACATAATCGCCACTTCTCCCTCCTGGCACTTTCCATGTGGGAGATATAGCAGGATGTATATTGGTTTTGAGGACAACTCAATGGACAGTGTAGGGAGAAAAGTTCCTGGCTCCTTGAATGCCGTTCCTGGAGACACTGCGATCAATGTGGGAGATATGTCAAGATGTGTGTTGGTTTTGAGGACGGCTCTCTGGAGAGTCTTAGCAAAGAGGTCACAGGGATAATCAGAGCAATTCTCAGAGACACTGAGAACAAGATGGACAGTTCCCTCCTGGCACTTTCCCTGTAGGAGATACCGCAAGACGTTTCTGTAGATTGGGCACAGCGCTCTGCAGGGTGTTAGCAGAGACTTTCCCGGGACAGTGAAACCCTATGTCAGAGACACTGAGAAGAAGCCCCAATGTTCCCTCCAGGCACTTTCAGTGTGGGTGCCTTCTCCACGTGGTTCCTGGTTTCCCTGCAGCGCTGAAGAGAATGTTAGCAAAGAGGTAACCGGGACAGTGAAAACAGTACTCAAAGAGAGGGAGAGCAAGCTCTCTCTTGGCACTTTGGATGTGGGACATACAGCGAGATGTTTGCTGCTTTTGCGTTTGGCTGTTGGGAGATTTACAGCACAAAGATATCTAGTTGATTTGAAGCAGTTCCGAGAAAGTCTAAACATAATCGCCACTTCTCCCTCCTGGCACTTTCCATGTGGGAGATATAGCAGGATGTATATTGGTTTTGAGGACAACTCAATGGACAGTGTAGGGAGAAAAGTTCCTGGCTCCTTGAATGCCGTTCCTGGAGACACTGCGATCAATGAGGGAGATATGTCAAGATGTGTGTTGGTTTTGAGGACGGCTCTCTGGAGAGTCTTAGCAAAGAGGTCACAGGGATAATCAGAGCAATTCTCAGAGACACTGAGAACAAGCTCGACAATTCCCTCCTGGCACTTTCCCTGTAGGAGATACCGCAAGACGTTTCTGTAGATTGGGCACAGCGCTCTGCAGGGTGTTAGCAGAGACTTTCCCGGGACAGTGAAACCCTATGTCAGAGACACTGAGAAGAAGCCCCAATGTTCCCTCCAGGCACTTTCAGTGTGGGTGCCTTCTCCACGTGGTTCCTGGTTTCCCTGCAGCGCTGAAGAGAATGTTAGCAAAGAGGTAACCGGCACAGCGAAAACAGTACTCAAAGACAGGGAGAGCAAGCTCTCTCTTGGCACTTTGGATGTGGGACATACAGCGAGATGTTTGCTGCTTTTGCGTTTGGCTGTTGGGAGATTTACAGCACAAAGATATCTAGTTGATTTGAAGCAGTTCCGAGGAAGTCTAAACATAATCGCCACTTCTCCCTCCTGGCACTTTCCATGTGGGAGATATAGCAGGATGTATATTGGTTTTGAGGACAACTCAATGGACAGTGTAGGGAGAAAAGTTCCTGGCTCCTTGAATGCCGTTCCTGGAGACACTGCGATCAATGAGGGAGATATGTCAAGATGTGTGTTGGTTTTGAGGACGGCTCTCTGGAGAGTCTTAGCAAAGAGGTCACAGGGATAATCAGAGCAATTCTCAGAGACACTGAGAACAAGATGGACAGTTCCCTCCTGGCACTTTCCCTGTAGGAGATACCGCAAGACGTTTCTGTAGATTGGGCACAGCGCTCTGCAGGGTGTTAGCAGAGACTTTCCCGGGACAGTGAAACCCTATGTCAGAGACACTGAGAAGAAGCCCCAATGTTCCCTCCAGGCACTTTCAGTGTGGGTGCCTTCTCCACGTGGTTCCTGGTTTCCCTGCAGCGCTGAAGAGAATGTTAGCAAAGAGGTAACCGGCACAGCGAAAACAGTACTCAAAGACAGGGAGAGCAAGCTCTCTCTTGGCACTTTGGATGTGGGACATACAGCGAGATGTTTGCTGCTTTTGCGTTTGGCTGTTGGGAGATTTACAGCACAAAGATATCTAGTTGATTTGAAGCAGTTCCGAGGAAGTCTAAACATAATCGCCACTTCTCCCTCCTGGCACTTTCCATGTGGGAGATATAGCAGGATGTATATTGGTTTTGAGGACAACTCAATGGACAGTGTAGGGAGAAAAGTTCCTGGCTCCTTGAATGCCGTTCCTGGAGACACTGCGATCAATGAGGGAGATATGTCAAGATGTGTGTTGGTTTTGAGGACGGCTCTCTGGAGAGTCTTAGCAAAGAGGTCACAGGGATAATCAGAGCAATTCTCAGAGACACTGAGAACAAGATGGACAGTTCCCTCCTGGCACTTTCCCTGTAGGAGATACCGCAAGACGTTTCTGTAGATTGGGCACAGCGCTCTGCAGGGTGTTAGCAGAGACTTTCCCGGGACAGTGAAACCCTATGTCAGAGACACTGAGAAGAAGCCCCAATGTTCCCTCCAGGCACTTTCAGTGTGGGTGCCTTCTCCACGTGGTTCCTGGTTTCCCTGCAGCGCTGAAGAGAATGTTAGCAAAGAGGTAACCGGCACAGCGAAAACAGTACTCAAAGACAGGGAGAGCAAGCTCTCTCTTGGCACTTTGGATGTGGGACATACAGCGAGATGTTTGCTGCTTTTGCGTTTGGCTGTTGGAGATTTACAGCACAAAGATATCTAGTTGATTTGAAGCAGTTCCGAGGAAGTCTAAACATAATCCCCACTTCTCCCTCCTGGCACTTTCCATGTGGGAGATATAGCAGGATGTATATTGGTTTTGAGGACAACTCAATGGACAGTGTAGGGAGAAAAGTTCCTGGCTCCTTGAATGCCGTTCCTGGAGACACTGCGATCAATGAGGGAGATATGTCAAGATGTGTGTTGGTTTTGAGGACGGCTCTCTGGAGAGTCTTAGCAAAGAGGTCACAGGGATAATCAGAGCAATTCTCAGAGACACTGAGAACAAGCTCGACAATTCCCTCCTGGCACTTTCCCTGTAGGAGATACCGCAAGACGTTTCTGTAGATTGGGCACAGCGCTCTGCAGGGTGTTAGCAGAGACTTTCCCGGGACAGTGAAACCCTATGTCAGAGACACTGAGAAGAAGCCCCAATGTTCCCTCCAGGCACTTTCAGTGTGGGTGCCTTCTCCACGTGGTTCCTGGTTTCCCTGCAGCGCTGAAGAGAATGTTAGCAAAGAGGTAACCGGCACAGCGAAAACAGTACTCAAAGAGAGGGAGAGCAAGCTCTCTCTTGGCACTTTGGATGTGGGACATACAGCGAGATGTTTGCTGCTTTTGCGTTTGGCTGTTGGGAGATTTACAGCACAAAGATATCTAGTTGATTTGAAGCAGTTCCGAGAAAGTCTAAACATAATCGCCACTTCTCCCTCCTGGCACTTTCCATGTGGGAGATATAGCAGGATGTATATTGGTTTTGAGGACAACTCAATGGACAGTGTAGGGAGAAAAGTTCCTGGCTCCTTGAATGCCGTTCCTGGAGACACTGCGATCAATGTGGGAGATATGTCAAGATGTGTGTTGGTTTTGAGGACGGCTCTCTGGAGAGTCTTAGCAAAGAGGTCACAGGGATAATCAGAGCAATTCTCAGAGACACTGAGAACAAGCTCGACAATTCCCTCCTGGCACTTTCCCTGTAGGAGATACCGCAAGACGTTTCTGTAGATTGGGCACAGCGCTCTGCAGGGTGTTAGCAGAGACTTTCCCGGGACAGTGAAACCCTATGTCAGAGACACTGAGAAGAAGCCCCAATGTTCCCTCCAGGCACTTTCAGTGTGGTGCCTTCTCCACGTGGTTCCTGGTTTCCCTGCAGCGCTGAAGAGAATGTTAGCAAAGAGGTAACCGGCACAGCGAAAACAGTACTCAAAGAGAGGGAGAGCAAGCTCTCTCTTGGCACTTTGGATGTGGGACATACAGCGAGATGTTTGCTGCTTTTGCGTTTGGCTGTTGGGAGATTTACAGCACAAAGATATCTAGTTGATTTGAAGCAGTTCCGAGAAAGTCTAAACATAATCGCCACTTCTCCCTCCTGGCACTTTCCATGTGGGAGATATAGCAGGATGTATATTGGTTTTGAGGACAACTCAATGGACAGTGTAGGGAGAAAAGTTCCTGGCTCCTTGAATGCCGTTCCTGGAGACACTGCGATCAATGTGGGAGATATGTCAAGATGTGTGTTGGTTTTGAGGACGGCTCTCTGGAGAGTCTTAGCAAAGAGGTCACAGGGATAATCAGAGCAATTCTCAGAGACACTGAGAACAAGCTCGACAATTCCCTCCTGGCACTTTCCCTGTAGGAGATACCGCAAGACGTTTCTGTAGATTGGGCACAGCGCTCTGCAGGGTGTTAGCAGAGACTTTCCCGGGACAGTGAAACCCTATGTCAGAGACACTGAGAAGAAGCCCCAATGTTCCCTCCAGGCACTTTCAGTGTGGGTGCCTTCTCCACGTGGTTCCTGGTTTCCCTGCAGCGCTGAAGAGAATGTTAGCAAAGAGGTAACCGGCACAGCGAAAACAGTACTCAAAGACAGGGAGAGCAAGCTCTCTCTTGGCACTTTGGATGTGGGACATACAGCGAGATGTTTGCTGCTTTTGCGTTTGGCTGTTGGAGATTTACAGCACAAAGATATCTAGTTGATTTGAAGCAGTTCCGAGAAAGTCTAAACATAATCGCCACTTCTCCCTCCTGGCACTTTCCATGTGGGAGATATAGCAGGATGTATATTGGTTTTGAGGACAACTCAATGGACAGTGTAGGGAGAAAAGTTCCTGGCTCCTTGAATGCCGTTCCTGGAGACACTGCGATCAATGTGGGAGATATGTCAAGATGTGTGTTTGTTTGAGGACGGCTCTCTGGAGAGTCTTAGCAAAGAGGTCACAGGGATAATCAGAGCAATTCTCAGAGACACTGAGAACAAGCTCGACAATTCCCTCCTGGCACTTTCCCTGTAGGAGATACCGCAAGACGTTTCTGTAGATTGGGCACAGCGCTCTGCAGGGTGTTAGCAGAGACTTTCCCGGGACAGTGAAACCCTATGTCAGAGACACTGAGAAGAAGCCCCAATGTTCCCTCCAGGCACTTTCAGTGTGGGTGCCTTCTCCACGTGGTTCCTGGTTTCCCTGCAGCGCTGAAGAGAATGTTAGCAAAGAGGTAACCGGCACAGCGAAAACAGTACTCAAAGACAGGGAGAGCAAGCTCTCTCTTGGCACTTTGGATGTGGGACATACAGCGAGATGTTTGCTGCTTTTGCGTTTGGCTGTTGGGAGATTTACAGCACAAAGATATCTAGTTGATTTGAAGCAGTTCCGAGAAGTCTAAACATAATCGCCACTTCTCCCTCCTGGCACTTTCCATGTGGGAGATATAGCAGGATGTATATTGGTTTTGAGGACAACTCAATGGACAGTGTAGGGAGAAAAGTTCCTGGCTCCTTGAATGCCGTTCCTGGAGACACTGCGATCAATGAGGGAGATATGTCAAGATGTGTGTTGGTTTTGAGGACGGCTCTCTGGAGAGTCTTAGCAAAGAGGTCACAGGGATAATCAGAGCAATTCTCAGAGACACTGAGAACAAGATGGACAGTTCCCTCCTGGCACTTTCCCTGTAGGAGATACCGCAAGACGTTTCTGTAGATTGGGCACAGCGCTCTGCAGGGTGTTAGCAGAGACTTTCCCGGGACAGTGAAACCCTATGTCAGAGACACTGAGAAGAAGCCCCAATGTTCCCTCCAGGCACTTTCAGTGTGGGTGCCTTCTCCACGTGGTTCCTGGTTTCCCTGCAGCGCTGAAGAGAATGTTAGCAAAGAGGTAACCGTCACAGCGAAAACAGTACTCAAAGACAGGGAGAGCAAGCTCTCTCTTGGCACTTTGGATGTGGGACATACAGCGAGATGTTTGCTGCTTTTGCGTTTGGCTGTTGGGAGATTTACAGCACAAAGATATCTAGTTGATTTGAAGCAGTTCCGAGGAAGTCTAAACATAATCGCCACTTCTCCCTCCTGGCACTTTCCATGTGGGAGATATAGCAGGATGTATATTGGTTTTGAGGACAACTCAATGGACAGTGTAGGGAGAAAAGTTCCTGGCTCCTTGAATGCCGTTCCTGGAGACACTGCGATCAATGAGGGAGATATGTCAAGATGTGTGTTGGTTTTGAGGACGGCTCTCTGGAGAGTCTTAGCAAAGAGGTCACAGGGATAATCAGAGCAATTCTCAGAGACACTGAGAACAAGCTCGACAATTCCCTCCTGGCACTTTCCCTGTAGGAGATACCGCAAGACGTTTCTGTAGATTGGGCACAGCGCTCTGCAGGGTGTTAGCAGAGACTTTCCCGGGACAGTGAAACCCTATGTCAGAGACACTGAGAAGAAGCCCCAATGTTCCCTCCAGGCACTTTCAGTGTGGGTGCCTTCTCCACGTGGTTCCTGGTTTCCCTGCAGCGCTGAAGAGAATGTTAGCAAAGAGGTAACCGGCACAGCGAAAACAGTACTCAAAGACAGGGAGAGCAAGCTCTCTCTTGGCACTTTGGATGTGGGACATACAGCGAGATGTTTGCTGCTTTTGCGTTTGGCTGTTGGGAGATTTACAGCACAAAGATATCTAGTTGATTTGAAGCAGTTCCGAGAAAGTCTAAACATAATCGCCACTTCTCCCTCCTGGCACTTTCCATGTGGGAGATATAGCAGGATGTATATTGGTTTTGAGGACAACTCAATGGACAGTGTAGGGAGAAAAGTTCCTGGCTCCTTGAATGCCGTTCCTGGAGACACTGCGATCAATGAGGGAGATATGTCAAGATGTGTGTTGGTTTTGAGGACGGCTCTCTGGAGAGTCTTAGCAAAGAGGTCACAGGGATAATCAGAGCAATTCTCAGAGACACTGAGAACAAGATGGACAGTTCCCTCCTGGCACTTTCCCTGTAGGAGATACCGCAAGACGTTTCTGTAGATTGGGCACAGCGCTCTGCAGGGTGTTAGCAGAGACTTTCCCGGGACAGTGAAACCCTATGTCAGAGACACTGAGAAGAAGCCCCAATGTTCCCTCCAGGCACTTTCAGTGTGGGTGCCTTCTCCACGTGGTTCCTGGTTTCCCTGCAGCGCTGAAGAGAATGTTAGCAAAGAGGTAACCGGCACAGCGAAAACAGTACTCAAAGACAGGGAGAGCAAGCTCTCTCTTGGCACTTTGGATGTGGGACATACAGCGAGATGTTTGCTGCTTTTGCGTTTGGCTGTTGGGAGATTTACAGCACAAAGATATCTAGTTGATTTGAAGCAGTTCCGAGAAAGTCTAAACATAATCGCCACTTCTCCCTCCTGGCACTTTCCATGTGGGAGATATAGCAGGATGTATATTGGTTTTGAGGACAACTCAATGGACAGTGTAGGGAGAAAAGTTCCTGGCTCCTTGAATGCCGTTCCTGGAGACACTGCGATCAATGTGGGAGATATGTCAAGATGTGTGTTTGTTTTGAGGACGGCTCTCTGGAGAGTCTTAGCAAAGAGGTCACAGGGATAATCAGAGCAATTCTCAGAGACACTGAGAACAAGCTCGACAATTCCCTCCTGGCACTTTCCCTGTAGGAGATACCGCAAGACGTTTCTGTAGATTGGGCACAGCGCTCTGCAGGGTGTTAGCAGAGACTTTCCCGGGACAGTGAAACCCTATGTCAGAGACACTGAGAAGAAGCCCCAATGTTCCCTCCAGGCACTTTCAGTGTGGGTGCCTTCTCCACGTGGTTCCTGGTTTCCCTGCAGCGCTGAAGAGAATGTTAGCAAAGAGGTAACCGGCACAGCGAAAACAGTACTCAAAGAGAGGGAGAGCAAGCTCTCTCTTGGCACTTTGGATGTGGGACATACAGCGAGATGTTTGCTGCTTTTGCGTTTGGCTGTTGGGAGATTTACAGCACAAAGATATCTAGTTGATTTGAAGCAGTTCCGAGAAAGTCTAAACATAATCGCCACTTCTCCCTCCTGGCACTTTCCATGTGGGAGATATAGCAGGATGTATATTGGTTTTGAGGACAACTCAATGGACAGTGTAGGGAGAAAAGTTCCTGGCTCCTTGAATGCCGTTCCTGGAGACACTGCGATCAATGTGGGAGATATGTCAAGATGTGTGTTTGTTTTGAGGACGGCTCTCTGGAGAGTCTTAGCAAAGAGGTCACAGGGATAATCAGAGCAATTCTCAGAGACACTGAGAACAAGATGGACAGTTCCCTCCTGGCACTTTCCCTGTAGGAGATACCGCAAGACGTTTCTGTAGATTGGGCACAGCGCTCTGCAGGGTGTTAGCAGAGACTTTCCCGGGACAGTGAAACCCTATGTCAGAGACACTGAGAAGAAGCCCCAATGTTCCCTCCAGGCACTTTCAGTGTGGGTGCCTTCTCCACGTGGTTCCTGGTTTCCCTGCAGCGCTGAAGAGAATGTTAGCAAAGAGGTAACCGGCACAGCGAAAACAGTACTCAAAGACAGGGAGAGCAAGCTCTCTCTTGGCACTTTGGATGTGGGACATACAGCGAGATGTTTGCTGCTTTTGCGTTTGGCTGTTGGGAGATTTACAGCACAAAGATATCTAGTTGATTTGAAGCAGTTCCGAGGAAGTCTAAACATAATCGCCACTTCTCCCTCCTGGCACTTTCCATGTGGGAGATATAGCAGGATGTATATTGGTTTTGAGGACAACTCAATGGACAGTGTAGGGAGAAAAGTTCCTGGCTCCTTGAATGCCGTTCCTGGAGACACTGCGATCAATGAGGGAGATATGTCAAGATGTGTGTTGGTTTTGAGGACGGCTCTCTGGAGAGTCTTAGCAAAGAGGTCACAGGGATAATCAGAGCAATTCTCAGAGACACTGAGAACAAGATGGACAGTTCCCTCCTGGCACTTTCCCTGTAGGAGATACCGCAAGACGTTTCTGTAGATTGGGCACAGCGCTCTGCAGGGTGTTAGCAGAGACTTTCCCGGGACAGTGAAACCCTATGTCAGAGACACTGAGAAGAAGCCCCAATGTTCCCTCCAGGCACTTTCAGTGTGGGTGCCTTCTCCACGTGGTTCCTGGTTTCCCTGCAGCGCTGAAGAGAATGTTAGCAAAGAGGTAACCGGCACAGCGAAAACAGTACTCAAAGACAGGGAGAGCAAGCTCTCTCTTGGCACTTTGGATGTGGGACATACAGCGAGATGTTTGCTGCTTTTGCGTTTGGCTGTTGGGAGATTTACAGCACAAAGATATCTAGTTGATTTGAAGCAGTTCCGAGAAAGTCTAAACATAATCGCCACTTCTCCCTCCTGGCACTTTCCATGTGGGAGATATAGCAGGATGTATATTGGTTTTGAGGACAACTCAATGGACAGTGTAGGGAGAAAAGTTCCTGGCTCCTTGAATGCCGTTCCTGGAGACACTGCGATCAATGTGGGAGATATGTCAAGATGTGTGTTGGTTTTGAGGACGGCTCTCTGGAGAGTCTTAGCAAAGAGGTCACAGGGATAATCAGAGCAATTCTCAGAGACACTGAGAACAAGATGGACAGTTCCCTCCTGGCACTTTCCCTGTAGGAGATACCGCAAGACGTTTCTGTAGATTGGGCACAGCGCTCTGCAGGGTGTTAGCAGAGACTTTCCCGGGACAGTGAAACCCTATGTCAGAGACACTGAGAAGAAGCCCCAATGTTCCCTCCAGGCACTTTCAGTGTGGGTGCCTTCTCCACGTGGTTCCTGGTTTCCCTGCAGCGCTGAAGAGAATGTTAGCAAAGAGGTAACCGGCACAGCGAAAACAGTACTCAAAGACAGGGAGAGCAAGCTCTCTCTTGGCACTTTGGATGTGGGACATACAGCGAGATGTTTGCTGCTTTTGCGTTTGGCTGTTGGGAGATTTACAGCACAAAGATATCTAGTTGATTTGAAGCAGTTCCGAGAAAGTCTAAACATAATCGCCACTTCTCCCTCCTGGCACTTTCCATGTGGGAGATATAGCAGGATGTATATTGGTTTTGAGGACAACTCAATGGACAGTGCAGGGAGAAAAGTTCCTGGCTCCTTGAATGCCGTTCCTGGAGACACTGCGATCAATGTGGGAGATATGTCAAGATGTGTGTTTGTTTTGAGGACGGCTCTCTGGAGAGTCTTAGCAAAGAGGTCACAGGGATAATCAGAGCAATTCTCAGAGACACTGAGAACAAGATGGACAGTTCCCTCCTGGCACTTTCCCTGTAGGAGATACCGCAAGACGTTTCTGTAGATTGGGCACAGCGCTCTGCAGGGTGTTAGCAGAGACTTTCCCGGGACAGTGAAACCCTATGTCAGAGACACTGAGAAGAAGCCCCAATGTTCCCTCCAGGCACTTTCAGTGTGGGTGCCTTCTCCACGTGGTTCCTGGTTTCCCTGCAGCGCTGAAGAGAATGTTAGCAAAGAGGTAACCGGGACAGTGAAAACAGTACTCAAAGACAGGGAGAGCAAGCTCTCTCTTGGCACTTTGGATGTGGGACATACAGCGAGATGTTTGCTGCTTTTGCGTTTGGCTGTTGGGAGATTTACAGCACAAAGATATCTAGTTGATTTGAAGCAGTTCCGAGAAAGTCTAAACATAATCGCCACTTCTCCCTCCTGGCACTTTCCATGTGGGAGATATAGCAGGATGTATATTGGTTTTGAGGACAACTCAATGGACAGTGTAGGGAGAAAAGTTCCTGGCTCCTTGAATGCCGTTCCTGGAGACACTGCGATCAATGAGGGAGATATGTCAAGATGTGTGTTGGTTTTGAGGACGGCTCTCTGGAGAGTCTTAGCAAAGAGGTCACAGGGATAATCAGAGCAATTCTCAGAGACACTGAGAACAAGATGGACAGTTCCCTCCTGGCACTTTCCCTGTAGGAGATACCGCAAGACGTTTCTGTAGATTGGGCACAGCGCTCTGCAGGGTGTTAGCAGAGACTTTCCCGGGACAGTGAAACCCTATGTCAGAGACACTGAGAAGAAGCCCCAATGTTCCCTCCAGGCACTTTCAGTGTGGGTGCCTTCTCCACGTGGTTCCTGGTTTCCCTGCAGCGCTGAAGAGAATGTTAGCAAAGAGGTAACCGGGACAGTGAAAACAGTACTCAAAGACAGGGAGAGCAAGCTCTCTCTTGGCACTTTGGATGTGGGACATACAGCGAGATGTTTGCTGCTTTTGCGTTTGGCTGTTGGGAGATTTACAGCACAAAGATATCTAGTTGATTTGAAGCAGTTCCGAGAAAGTCTAAACATAATCGCCACTTCTCCCTCCTGGCACTTTCCATGTGGGAGATATAGCAGGATGTATATTGGTTTTGAGGACAACTCAATGGACAGTGTAGGGAGAAAAGTTCCTGGCTCCTTGAATGCCGTTCCTGGAGACACTGCGATCAATGAGGGAGATATGTCAAGATGTGTGTTGGTTTTGAGGACGGCTCTCTGGAGAGTCTTAGCAAAGAGGTCACAGGGATAATCAGAGCAATTCTCAGAGACACTGAGAACAAGATGGACAGTTCCCTCCTGGCACTTTCCCTGTAGGAGATACCGCAAGACGTTTCTGTAGATTGGGCACAGCGCTCTGCAGGGTGTTAGCAGAGACTTTCCCGGGACAGTGAAACCCTATGTCAGAGACACTGAGAAGAAGCCCCAATGTTCCCTCCAGGCACTTTCAGTGTGGGTGCCTTCTCCACGTGGTTCCTGGTTTCCCTGCAGCGCTGAAGAGAATGTTAGCAAAGAGGTAACCGGCACAGCGAAAACAGTACTCAAAGACAGGGAGAGCAAGCTCTCTCTTGGCACTTTGGATGTGGGACATACAGCGAGATGTTTGCTGCTTTTGCGTTTGGCTGTTGGGAGATTTACAGCACAAAGATATCTAGTTGATTTGAAGCAGTTCCGAGAAAGTCTAAACATAATCGCCAATTCTCCCTCCTGGCACTTTCCATGTGGGAGATATAGCAGGATGTATATTGGTTTTGAGGACAACTCAATGGACAGTGTAGGGAGAAAAGTTCCTGGCTCCTTGAATGCCGTTCCTGGAGACACTGCGATCAATGTGGGAGATATGTCAAGATGTGTGTTGGTTTTGAGGACGGCTCTCTGGAGAGTCTTAGCAAAGAGGTCACAGGGATAATCAGAGCAATTCTCAGAGACACTGAGAACAAGATGGACAGTTCCCTCCTGGCACTTTCCCTGTAGGAGATACCGCAAGACGTTTCTGTAGATTGGGCACAGCGCTCTGCAGGGTGTTAGCAGAGACTTTCCCGGGACAGTGAAACCCTATGTCAGAGACACTGAGAAGAAGCCCCAATGTTCCCTCCAGGCACTTTCAGTGTGGGTGCCTTCTCCACGTGGTTCCTGGTTTCCCTGCAGCGCTGAAGAGAATGTTAGCAAAGAGGTAACCGGCACAGCGAAAACAGTACTCAAAGACAGGGAGAGCAAGCTCTCTCTTGGCACTTTGGATGTGGGACATACAGCGAGATGTTTGCTGCTTTTGCGTTTGGCTGTTGGGAGATTTACAGCACAAAGATATCTAGTTGATTTGAAGCAGTTCCGAGAAAGTCTAAACATAATCGCCACTTCTCCCTCCTGGCACTTTCCATGTGGGAGATATAGCAGGATGTATATTGGTTTTGAGGACAACTCAATGGACAGTGTAGGGAGAAAAGTTCCTGGCTCCTTGAATGCCGTTCCTGGAGACACTGCGATCAATGTGGGAGATATGTCAAGATGTGTGTTTGTTTTGAGGACGGCTCTCTGGAGAGTCTTAGCAAAGAGGTCACAGGGATAATCAGAGCAATTCTCAGAGACACTGAGAACAAGATGGACAGTTCCCTCCTGGCACTTTCCCTGTAGGAGATACCGCAAGACGTTTCTGTAGATTGGGCACAGCGCTCTGCAGGGTGTTAGCAGAGACTTTCCCGGGACAGTGAAACCCTATGTCAGAGACACTGAGAAGAAGCCCCAATGTTCCCTCCAGGCACTTTCAGTGTGGGTGCCTTCTCCACGTGGTTCCTGGTTTCCCTGCAGCGCTGAAGAGAATGTTAGCAAAGAGGTAACCGGCACAGCGAAAACAGTACTCAAAGACAGGGAGAGCAAGCTCTCTCTTGGCACTTTGGATGTGGGACATACAGCGAGATGTTTGCTGCTTTTGCGTTTGGCTGTTGGGAGATTTACAGCACAAAGATATCTAGTTGATTTGAAGCAGTTCCGAGAAAGTCTAAACATAATCGCCACTTCTCCCTCCTGGCACTTTCCATGTGGGAGATATAGCAGGATGTATATTGGTTTTGAGGACAACTCAATGGACAGTGTAGGGAGAAAAGTTCCTGGCTCCTTGAATGCCGTTCCTGGAGACACTGCGATCAATGTGGGAGATATGTCAAGATGTGTGTTTGTTTTGAGGACGGCTCTCTGGAGAGTCTTAGCAAAGAGGTCACAGGGATAATCAGAGCAATTCTCAGAGACACTGAGAACAAGATGGACAGTTCCCTCCTGGCACTTTCCCTGTAGGAGATACCGCAAGACGTTTCTGTAGATTGGGCACAGCGCTCTGCAGGGTGTTAGCAGAGACTTTCCCGGGACAGTGAAACCCTATGTCAGAGACACTGAGAAGAAGCCCCAATGTTCCCTCCAGGCACTTTCAGTGTGGGTGCCTTCTCCACGTGGTTCCTGGTTTCCCTGCAGCGCTGAAGAGAATGTTAGCAAAGAGGTAACCGGCACAGCGAAAACAGTACTCAAAGACAGGGAGAGCAAGCTCTCTCTTGGCACTTTGGATGTGGGACATACAGCGAGATGTTTGCTGCTTTTGCGTTTGGCTGTTGGGAGATTTACAGCACAAAGATATCTAGTTGATTTGAAGCAGTTCCGAGGAAGTCTAAACATAATCGCCACTTCTCCCTCCTGGCACTTTCCATGTGGGAGATATAGCAGGATGTATATTGGTTTTGAGGACAACTCAATGGACAGTGTAGGGAGAAAAGTTCCTGGCTCCTTGAATGCCGTTCCTGGAGACACTGCGATCAATGAGGGAGATATGTCAAGATGTGTGTTGGTTTTGAGGACGGCTCTCTGGAGAGTCTTAGCAAAGAGGTCACAGGGATAATCAGAGCAATTCTCAGAGACACTGAGAACAAGCTCGACAATTCCCTCCTGGCACTTTCCCTGTAGGAGATACCGCAAGACGTTTCTGTAGATTGGGCACAGCGCTCTGCAGGGTGTTAGCAGAGACTTTCCCGGGACAGTGAAACCCTATGTCAGAGACACTGAGAAGAAGCCCCAATGTTCCCTCCAGGCACTTTCAGTGTGGGTGCCTTCTCCACGTGGTTCCTGGTTTCCCTGCAGCGCTGAAGAGAATGTTAGCAAAGAGGTAACCGGCACAGCGAAAACAGTACTCAAAGACAGGGAGAGCAAGCTCTCTCTTGGCACTTTGGATGTGGGACATACAGCGAGATGTTTGCTGCTTTTGCGTTTGGCTGTTGGGAGATTTACAGCACAAAGATATCTAGTTGATTTGAAGCAGTTCCGAGAAAGTCTAAACATAATCGCCACTTCTCCCTCCTGGCACTTTCCATGTGGGAGATATAGCAGGATGTATATTGGTTTTGAGGACAACTCAATGGACAGTGTAGGGAGAAAAGTTCCTGGCTCCTTGAATGCCGTTCCTGGAGACACTGCGATCAATGTGGGAGATATGTCAAGATGTGTGTTGGTTTTGAGGACGGCTCTCTGGAGAGTCTTAGCAAAGAGGTCACAGGGATAATCAGAGCAATTCTCAGAGACACTGAGAACAAGATGGACAGTTCCCTCCTGGCACTTTCCCTGTAGGAGATACCGCAAGACGTTTCTGTAGATTGGGCACAGCGCTCTGCAGGGTGTTAGCAGAGACTTTCCCGGGACAGTGAAACCCTATGTCAGAGACACTGAGAAGAAGCCCCAATGTTCCCTCCAGGCACTTTCAGTGTGGGTGCCTTCTCCACGTGGTTCCTGGTTTCCCTGCAGCGCTGAAGAGAATGTTAGCAAAGAGGTAACCGGCACAGCGAAAACAGTACTCAAAGACAGGGAGAGCAAGCTCTCTCTTGGCACTTTGGATGTGGGACATACAGCGAGATGTTTGCTGCTTTTGCGTTTGGCTGTTGGGAGATTTACAGCACAAAGATATCTAGTTGATTTGAAGCAGTTCCGAGGAAGTCTAAACATAATCGCCACTTCTCCCTCCTGGCACTTTCCATGTGGGAGATATAGCAGGATGTATATTGGTTTTGAGGACAACTCAATGGACAGTGTAGGGAGAAAAGTTCCTGGCTCCTTGAATGCCGTTCCTGGAGACACTGCGATCAATGAGGGAGATATGTCAAGATGTGTGTTGGTTTTGAGGACGGCTCTCTGGAGAGTCTTAGCAAAGAGGTCACAGGGATAATCAGAGCAATTCTCAGAGACACTGAGAACAAGCTCGACAATTCCCTCCTGGCACTTTCCCTGTAGGAGATACCGCAAGACGTTTCTGTAGATTGGGCACAGCGCTCTGCAGGGTGTTAGCAGAGACTTTCCCGGGACAGTGAAACCCTATGTCAGAGACACTGAGAAGAAGCCCCAATGTTCCCTCCAGGCACTTTCAGTGTGGGTGCCTTCTCCACGTGGTTCCTGGTTTCCCTGCAGCGCTGAAGAGAATGTTAGCAAAGAGGTAACCGGCACAGCGAAAACAGTACTCAAAGACAGGGAGAGCAAGCTCTCTCTTGGCACTTTGGATGTGGGACATACAGCGAGATGTTTGCTGCTTTTGCGTTTGGCTGTTGGGAGATTTACAGCACAAAGATATCTAGTTGATTTGAAGCAGTTCCGAGAAAGTCTAAACATAATCGCCACTTCTCCCTCCTGGCACTTTCCATGTGGGAGATATAGCAGGATGTATATTGGTTTTGAGGACAACTCAATGGACAGTGTAGGGAGAAAAGTTCCTGGCTCCTTGAATGCCGTTCCTGGAGACACTGCGATCAATGTGGGAGATATGTCAAGATGTGTGTTGGTTTTGAGGACGGCTCTCTGGAGAGTCTTAGCAAAGAGGTCACAGGGATAATCAGAGCAATTCTCAGAGACACTGAGAACAAGATGGAC
The DNA here is from genome assembly GCF_963924245.1 of Chroicocephalus ridibundus. Taxonomy (NCBI): domain Eukaryota; kingdom Metazoa; phylum Chordata; class Aves; order Charadriiformes; family Laridae; genus Chroicocephalus; species Chroicocephalus ridibundus. The sequence goes on along the minus strand of NW_026961549.1, from coordinate 23,923 downwards.
AGTTCCCTCCTGGCACTTTCCCTGTAGGAGATACCGCAAGACGTTTCTGTAGATTGGGCACAGCGCTCTGCAGGGTGTTAGCAGAGACTTTCCCGGGACAGTGAAACCCTATGTCAGAGACACTGAGAAGAAGCCCCAATGTTCCCTCCAGGCACTTTCAGTGTGGGTGCCTTCTCCACGTGGTTCCTGGTTTCCCTGCAGCGCTGAAGAGAATGTTAGCAAAGAGGTAACCGGCACAGCGAAAACAGTACTCAAAGAGAGGGAGAGCAAGCTCTCTCTTGGCACTTTGGATGTGGGACATACAGCGAGATGTTTGCTGCTTTTGCGTTTGGCTGTTGGGAGATTTACAGCACAAAGATATCTAGTTGATTTGAAGCAGTTCCGAGAAAGTCTAAACATAATCGCCACTTCTCCCTCCTGGCACTTTCCATGTGGGAGATATAGCAGGATGTATATTGGTTTTGAGGACAACTCAATGGACAGTGTAGGGAGAAAAGTTCCTGGCTCCTTGAATGCCGTTCCTGGAGACACTGCGATCAATGTGGGAGATATGTCAAGATGTGTGTTGGTTTTGAGGACGGCTCTCTGGAGAGTCTTAGCAAAGAGGTCACAGGGATAATCAGAGCAATTCTCAGAGACACTGAGAACAAGATGGACAGTTCCCTCCTGGCACTTTCCCTGTAGGAGATACCGCAAGACGTTTCTGTAGATTGGGCACAGCGCTCTGCAGGGTGTTAGCAGAGACTTTCCCGGGACAGTGAAACCCTATGTCAGAGACACTGAGAAGAAGCCCCAATGTTCCCTCCAGGCACTTTCAGTGTGGGTGCCTTCTCCACGTGGTTCCTGGTTTCCCTGCAGCGCTGAAGAGAATGTTAGCAAAGAGGTAACCGGCACAGCGAAAACAGTACTCAAAGACAGGGAGAGCAAGCTCTCTCTTGGCACTTTGGATGTGGGACATACAGCGAGATGTTTGCTGCTTTTGCGTTTGGCTGTTGGGAGATTTACAGCACAAAGATATCTAGTTGATTTGAAGCAGTTCCGAGAAAGTCTAAACATAATCGCCACTTCTCCCTCCTGGCACTTTCCATGTGGGAGATATAGCAGGATGTATATTGGTTTTGAGGACAACTCAATGGACAGTGTAGGGAGAAAAGTTCCTGGCTCCTTGAATGCCGTTCCTGGAGACACTGCGATCAATGTGGGAGATATGTCAAGATGTGTGTTTGTTTTGAGGACGGCTCTCTGGAGAGTCTTAGCAAAGAGGTCACAGGGATAATCAGAGCAATTCTCAGAGACACTGAGAACAAGATGGACAGTTCCCTCCTGGCACTTTCCCTGTAGGAGATACCGCAAGACGTTTCTGTAGATTGGGCACAGCGCTCTGCAGGGTTGTTAGCAGAGACTTTCCCGGGACAGTGAAACCCTATGTCAGAGACACTGAGAAGAAGCCCCAATGTTCCCTCCAGGCACTTTCAGTGTGGGTGCCTTCTCCACGTGGTTCCTGGTTCCCTGCAGCGCTGAAGAGAATGTTAGCAAAGAGGTAACCGGCACAGCGAAAACAGTACTCAAAGACAGGGAGAGCAAGCTCTCTCTTGGCACTTTGGATGTGGGACATACAGCGAGATGTTTGCTGCTTTTGCGTTTGGCTGTTGGGAGAATTTACAGCACAAAGATATCTAGTTGATTTGAAGCAGTTCCGAGAAAGTCTAAACATAATCGCCACTTCTCCCTCCTGGCACTTTCCATGTGGGAGATATAGCAGGATGTATATTGGTTTTGAGGACAACTCAATGGACAGTGTAGGGAGAAAAGTTCCTGGCTCCTTGAATGCCGTTCCTGGAGACACTGCGATCAATGTGGGAGATATGTCAAGATGTGTGTTGGTTTTGAGGACGGCTCTCTGGAGAGTCTTAGCAAAGAGGTCACAGGGATAATCAGAGCAATTCTCAGAGACACTGAGAACAAGATGGACAGTTCCCTCCTGGCACTTTCCCTGTAGGAGATACCGCAAGACGTTTCTGTAGATTGGGCACAGCGCTCTGCAGGGTGTTAGCAGAGACTTTCCCGGACAGTGAAACCCTATGTCAGAGACACTGAGAAGAAGCCCCAATGTTCCCTCCAGGCACTTTCAGTGTGGGTGCCTTCTCCACGTGGTTCCTGGTTTCCCTGCAGCGCTGAAGAGAATGTTAGCAAAGAGGTAACCGGGACAGTGAAAACAGTACTCAAAGACAGGGAGAGCAAGCTCTCTCTTGGCACTTTGGATGTGGGACATACAGCGAGATGTTTGCTGCTTTTGCGTTTGGCTGTTGGGAGATTTACAGCACAAAGATATCTAGTTGATTTGAAGCAGTTCCGAGAAAGTCTAAACATAATCGCCACTTCTCCCTCCTGGCACTTTCCATGTGGGAGATATAGCAGGATGTATATTGGTTTTGAGGACAACTCAATGGACAGTGTAGGGAGAAAAGTTCCTGGCTCCTTGAATGCCGTTCCTGGAGACACTGCGATCAATGTGGGAGATATGTCAAGATGTGTGTTGGTTTTGAGGACGGCTCTCTGGAGAGTCTTAGCAAAGAGGTCACAGGGATAATCAGAGCAATTCTCAGAGACACTGAGAACAAGATGGACAGTTCCCTCCTGGCACTTTCCCTGTAGGAGATACCGCAAGACGTTTCTGTAGATTGGGCACAGCGCTCTGCAGGGTGTTAGCAGAGACTTTCCCGGGACAGTGAAACCCTATGTCAGAGACACTGAGAAGAAGCCCCAATGTTCCCTCCAGGCACTTTCAGTGTGGGTGCCTTCTCCACGTGGTTCCTGGTTTCCCTGCAGCGCTGAAGAGAATGTTAGCAAAGAGGTAACCGGCACAGCGAAAACAGTACTCAAAGACAGGGAGAGCAAGCTCTCTCTTGGCACTTTGGATGTGGGACATACAGCGAGATGTTTGCTGCTTTTGCGTTTGGCTGTTGGGAGATTTACAGCACAAAGATATCTAGTTGATTTGAAGCAGTTCCGAGAAAGTCTAAACATAATCGCCACTTCTCCCTCCTGGCACTTTCCATGTGGGAGATATAGCAGGATGTATATTGGTTTTGAGGACAACTCAATGGACAGTGTAGGGAGAAAAGTTCCTGGCTCCTTGAATGCCGTTCCTGGAGACACTGCGATCAATGTGGGAGATATGTCAAGATGTGTGTTGGTTTTGAGGACGGCTCTCTGGAGAGTCTTAGCAAAGAGGTCACAGGGATAATCAGAGCAATTCTCAGAGACACTGAGAACAAGATGGACAGTTCCCTCCTGGCACTTTCCCTGTAGGAGATACCGCAAGACGTTTCTGTAGATTGGGCACAGCGCTCTGCAGGGTGTTAGCAGAGACTTTCCCGGGACAGTGAAACCCTATGTCAGAGACACTGAGAAGAAGCCCCAATGTTCCCTCCAGGCACTTTCAGTGTGGGTGCCTTCTCCACGTGGTTCCTGGTTTCCCTGCAGCGCTGAAGAGAATGTTAGCAAAGAGGTAACCGGCACAGCGAAAACAGTACTCAAAGACAGGGAGAGCAAGCTCTCTCTTGGCACTTTGGATGTGGGACATACAGCGAGATGTTTGCTGCTTTTGCGTTTGGCTGTTGGGAGATTTACAGCACAAAGATATCTAGTTGATTTGAAGCAGTTCCGAGAAAGTCTAAACATAATCGCCACTTCTCCCTCCTGGCACTTTCCATGTGGGAGATATAGCAGGATGTATATTGGTTTTGAGGACAACTCAATGGACAGTGTAGGGAGAAAAGTTCCTGGCTCCTTGAATGCCGTTCCTGGAGACACTGCGATCAATGTGGGAGATATGTCAAGATGTGTGTTTGTTTTGAGGACGGCTCTCTGGAGAGTCTTAGCAAAGAGGTCACAGGGATAATCAGAGCAATTCTCAGAGACACTGAGAACAAGATGGACAGTTCCCTCCTGGCACTTTCCCTGTAGGAGATACCGCAAGACGTTTCTGTAGATTGGGCACAGCGCTCTGCAGGGTGTTAGCAGAGACTTTCCCGGGACAGTGAAACCCTATGTCAGAGACACTGAGAAGAAGCCCCAATGTTCCCTCCAGGCACTTTCAGTGTGGGTGCCTTCTCCACGTGGTTCCTGGTTTCCCTGCAGCGCTGAAGAGAATGTTAGCAAAGAGGTAACCGGCACAGCGAAAACAGTACTCAAAGACAGGGAGAGCAAGCTCTCTCTTGGCACTTTGGATGTGGGACATACAGCGAGATGTTTGCTGCTTTTGCGTTTGGCTGTTGGGAGATTTACAGCACAAAGATATCTAGTTGATTTGAAGCAGTTCCGAGAAAGTCTAAACATAATCGCCACTTCTCCCTCCTGGCACTTTCCATGTGGGAGATATAGCAGGATGTATATTGGTTTTGAGGACAACTCAATGGACAGTGTAGGGAGAAAAGTTCCTGGCTCCTTGAATGCCGTTCCTGGAGACACTGCGATCAATGTGGGAGATATGTCAAGATGTGTGTTTGTTTTGAGGACGGCTCTCTGGAGAGTCTTAGCAAAGAGGTCACAGGGATAATCAGAGCAATTCTCAGAGACACTGAGAACAAGATGGACAGTTCCCTCCTGGCACTTTCCCTGTAGGAGATACCGCAAGACGTTTCTGTAGATTGGGCACAGCGCTCTGCAGGGTGTTAGCAGAGACTTTCCCGGGACAGTGAAACCCTATGTCAGAGACACTGAGAAGAAGCCCCAATGTTCCCTCCAGGCACTTTCAGTGTGGGTGCCTTCTCCACGTGGTTCCTGGTTTCCCTGCAGCGCTGAAGAGAATGTTAGCAAAGAGGTAACCGGCACAGCGAAAACAGTACTCAAAGACAGGGAGAGCAAGCTCTCTCTTGGCACTTTGGATGTGGGACATACAGCGAGATGTTTGCTGCTTTTGCGTTTGGCTGTTGGGAGATTTACAGCACAAAGATATCTAGTTGATTTGAAGCAGTTCCGAGAAAGTCTAAACATAATCGCCACTTCTCCCTCCTGGCACTTTCCATGTGGGAGATATAGCAGGATGTATATTGGTTTTGAGGACAACTCAATGGACAGTGTAGGGAGAAAAGTTCCTGGCTCCTTGAATGCCGTTCCTGGAGACACTGCGATCAATGTGGGAGATATGTCAAGATGTGTGTTTGTTTTGAGGACGGCTCTCTGGAGAGTCTTAGCAAAGAGGTCACAGGGATAATCAGAGCAATTCTCAGAGACACTGAGAACAAGATGGACAGTTCCCTCCTGGCACTTTCCCTGTAGGAGATACCGCAAGACGTTTCTGTAGATTGGGCACAGCGCTCTGCAGGGTGTTAGCAGAGACTTTCCCGGGACAGTGAAACCCTATGTCAGAGACACTGAGAAGAAGCCCCAATGTTCCCTCCAGGCACTTTCAGTGTGGGTGCCTTCTCCACGTGGTTCCTGGTTTCCCTGCAGCGCTGAAGAGAATGTTAGCAAAGAGGTAACCGGCACAGCGAAAACAGTACTCAAAGACAGGGAGAGCAAGCTCTCTCTTGGCACTTTGGATGTGGGACATACAGCGAGATGTTTGCTGCTTTTGCGTTTGGCTGTTGGGAGATTTACAGCACAAAGATATCTAGTTGATTTGAAGCAGTTCCGAGGAAGTCTAAACATAATCCCCACTTCTCCCTCCTGGCACTTTCCATGTGGGAGATATAGCAGGATGTATATTGGTTTTGAGGACAACTCAATGGACAGTGTAGGGAGAAAAGTTCCTGGCTCCTTGAATGCCGTTCCTGGAGACACTGCGATCAATGAGGGAGATATGTCAAGATGTGTGTTGGTTTTGAGGACGGCTCTCTGGAGAGTCTTAGCAAAGAGGTCACAGGGATAATCAGAGCAATTCTCAGAGACACTGAGAACAAGCTCGACAATTCCCTCCTGGCACTTTCCCTGTAGGAGATACCGCAAGACGTTTCTGTAGATTGGGCACAGCGCTCTGCAGGGTGTTAGCAGAGACTTTCCCGGGACAGTGAAACCCTATGTCAGAGACACTGAGAAGAAGCCCCAATGTTCCCTCCAGGCACTTTCAGTGTGGGTGCCTTCTCCACGTGGTTCCTGGTTTCCCTGCAGCGCTGAAGAGAATGTTAGCAAAGAGGTAACCGGCACAGCGAAAACAGTACTCAAAGACAGGGAGAGCAAGCTCTCTCTTGGCACTTTGGATGTGGGACATACAGCGAGATGTTTGCTGCTTTTGCGTTTGGCTGTTGGGAGATTTACAGCACAAAGATATCTAGTTGATTTGAAGCAGTTCCGAGAAAGTCTAAACATAATCGCCACTTCTCCCTCCTGGCACTTTCCATGTGGGAGATATAGCAGGATGTATATTGGTTTTGAGGACAACTCAATGGACAGTGTAGGGAGAAAAGTTCCTGGCTCCTTGAATGCCGTTCCTGGAGACACTGCGATCAATGTGGGAGATATGTCAAGATGTGTGTTTGTTTTGAGGACGGCTCTCTGGAGAGTCTTAGCAAAGAGGTCACAGGGATAATCAGAGCAATTCTCAGAGACACTGAGAACAAGATGGACAGTTCCCTCCTGGCACTTTCCCTGTAGGAGATACCGCAAGACGTTTCTGTAGATTGGGCACAGCGCTCTGCAGGGTGTTAGCAGAGACTTTCCCGGGACAGTGAAACCCTATGTCAGAGACACTGAGAAGAAGCCCCAATGTTCCCTCCAGGCACTTTCAGTGTGGGTGCCTTCTCCACGTGGTTCCTGGTTTCCCTGCAGCGCTGAAGAGAATGTTAGCAAAGAGGTAACCGGCACAGCGAAAACAGTACTCAAAGACAGGGAGAGCAAGCTCTCTCTTGGCACTTTGGATGTGGGACATACAGCGAGATGTTTGCTGCTTTTGCGTTTGGCTGTTGGGAGATTTACAGCACAAAGATATCTAGTTGATTTGAAGCAGTTCCGAGAAAGTCTAAACATAATCGCCACTTCTCCCTCCTGGCACTTTCCATGTGGGAGATATAGCAGGATGTATATTGGTTTTGAGGACAACTCAATGGACAGTGTAGGGAGAAAAGTTCCTGGCTCCTTGAATGCCGTTCCTGGAGACACTGCGATCAATGTGGGAGATATGTCAAGATGTGTGTTGGTTTTGAGGACGGCTCTCTGGAGAGTCTTAGCAAAGAGGTCACAGGGATAATCAGAGCAATTCTCAGAGACACTGAGAACAAGATGGACAGTTCCCTCCTGGCACTTTCCCTGTAGGAGATACCGCAAGACGTTTCTGTAGATTGGGCACAGCGCTCTGCAGGGTGTTAGCAGAGACTTTCCCGGGACAGTGAAACCCTATGTCAGAGACACTGAGAAGAAGCCCCAATGTTCCCTCCAGGCACTTTCAGTGTGGGTGCCTTCTCCACGTGGTTCCTGGTTTCCCTGCAGCGCTGAAGAGAATGTTAGCAAAGAGGTAACCGGCACAGCGAAAACAGTACTCAAAGACAGGGAGAGCAAGCTCTCTCTTGGCACTTTGGATGTGGGACATACAGCGAGATGTTTGCTGCTTTTGCGTTTGGCTGTTGGGAGATTTACAGCACAAAGATATCTAGTTGATTTGAAGCAGTTCCGAGAAAGTCTAAACATAATCGCCACTTCTCCCTCCTGGCACTTTCCATGTGGGAGATATAGCAGGATGTATATTGGTTTTGAGGACAACTCAATGGACAGTGTAGGGAGAAAAGTTCCTGGCTCCTTGAATGCCGTTCCTGGAGACACTGCGATCAATGTGGGAGATATGTCAAGATGTGTGTTTGTTTTGAGGACGGCTCTCTGGAGAGTCTTAGCAAAGAGGTCACAGGGATAATCAGAGCAATTCTCAGAGACACTGAGAACAAGATGGACAGTTCCCTCCTGGCACTTTCCCTGTAGGAGATACCGCAAGACGTTTCTGTAGATTGGGCACAGCGCTCTGCAGGGTGTTAGCAGAGACTTTCCCGGGACAGTGAAACCCTATGTCAGAGACACTGAGAAGAAGCCCCAATGTTCCCTCCAGGCACTTTCAGTGTGGGTGCCTTCTCCACGTGGTTCCTGGTTTCCCTGCAGCGGTGAAGAGAATGTTAGCAAAGAGGTAACCGGCACAGCGAAAACAGTACTCAAAGACAGGGAGAGCAAGCTCTCTCTTGGCACTTTGGATGTGGGACATACAGCGAGATGTTTGCTGCTTTTGCGTTTGGCTGTTGGGAGATTTACAGCACAAAGATATCTAGTTGATTTGAAGCAGTTCCGAGAAAGTCTAAACATAATCGCCACTTCTCCCTCCTGGCACTTTCCATGTGGGAGATATAGCAGGATGTATATTGGTTTTGAGGACAACTCAATGGACAGTGTAGGGAGAAAAGTTCCTGGCTCCTTGAATGCCGTTCCTGGAGACACTGCGATCAATGTGGGAGATATGTCAAGATGTGTGTTGGTTTTGAGGACGGCTCTCTGGAGAGTCTTAGCAAAGAGGTCACAGGGATAATCAGAGCAATTCTCAGAGACACTGAGAACAAGATGGACAGTTCCCTCCTGGCACTTTCCCTGTAGGAGATACCGCAAGACGTTTCTGTAGATTGGGCACAGCGCTCTGCAGGGTGTTAGCAGAGACTTTCCCGGGACAGTGAAACCCTATGTCAGAGACACTGAGAAGAAGCCCCAATGTTCCCTCCAGGCACTTTCAGTGTGGGTGCCTTCTCCACGTGGTTCCTGGTTTCCCTGCAGCGCTGAAGAGAATGTTAGCAAAGAGGTAACCGGCACAGCGAAAACAGTACTCAAAGACAGGGAGAGCAAGCTCTCTCTTGGCACTTTGGATGTGGGACATACAGCGAGATGTTTGCTGCTTTTGCGTTTGGCTGTTGGGAGATTTACAGCACAAAGATATCTAGTTGATTTGAAGCAGTTCCGAGAAAGTCTAAACATAATCGCCACTTCTCCCTCCTGGCACTTTCCATGTGGGAGATATAGCAGGATGTATATTGGTTTTGAGGACAACTCAATGGACAGTGTAGGGAGAAAAGTTCCTGGCTCCTTGAATGCCGTTCCTGGAGACACTGCGATCAATGTGGGAGATATGTCAAGATGTGTGTTGGTTTTGAGGACGGCTCTCTGGAGAGTCTTAGCAAAGAGGTCACAGGGATAATCAGAGCAATTCTCAGAGACACTGAGAACAAGATGGACAGTTCCCTCCTGGCACTTTCCCTGTAGGAGATACCGCAAGACGTTTCTGTAGATTGGGCACAGCGCTCTGCAGGGTGTTAGCAGAGACTTTCCCGGGACAGTGAAACCCTATGTCAGAGACACTGAGAAGAAGCCCCAATGTTCCCTCCAGGCACTTTCAGTGTGGGTGCCTTCTCCACGTGGTTCCTGGTTTCCCTGCAGCGCTGAAGAGAATGTTAGCAAAGAGGTAACCGGCACAGCGAAAACAGTACTCAAAGAGAGGGAGAGCAAGCTCTCTCTTGGCACTTTGGATGTGGGACATACAGCGAGATGTTTGCTGCTTTTGCGTTTGGCTGTTGGGAGATTTACAGCACAAAGATATCTAGTTGATTTGAAGCAGTTCCGAGGAAGTCTAAACATAATCGCCACTTCTCCCTCCTGGCACTTTCCATGTGGGAGATATAGCAGGATGTATATTGGTTTTGAGGACAACTCAATGGACAGTGTAGGGAGAAAAGTTCCTGGCTCCTTGAATGCCGTTCCTGGAGACACTGCGATCAATGAGGGAGATATGTCAAGATGTGTGTTGGTTTTGAGGACGGCTCTCTGGAGAGTCTTAGCAAAGAGGTCACAGGGATAATCAGAGCAATTCTCAGAGACACTGAGAACAAGCTCGACAATTCCCTCCTGGCACTTTCCCTGTAGGAGATACCGCAAGACGTTTCTGTAGATTGGGCACAGCGCTCTGCAGGGTGTTAGCAGAGACTTTCCCGGGACAGTGAAACCCTATGTCAGAGACACTGAGAAGAAGCCCCAATGTTCCCTCCAGGCACTTTCAGTGTGGGTGCCTTCTCCACGTGGTTCCTGGTTTCCCTGCAGCGGTGAAGAGAATGTTAGCAAAGAGGTAACCGGCACAGCGAAAACAGTACTCAAAGACAGGGAGAGCAAGCTCTCTCTTGGCACTTTGGATGTGGGACATACAGCGAGATGTTTGCTGCTTTTGCGTTTGGCTGTTGGGAGATTTACAGCACAAAGATATCTAGTTGATTTGAAGCAGTTCCGAGAAAGTCTAAACATAATCGCCACTTCTCCCTCCTGGCACTTTCCATGTGGGAGATATAGCAGGATGTATATTGGTTTTGAGGACAACTCAATGGACAGTGTAGGGAGAAAAGTTCCTGGCTCCTTGAATGCCGTTCCTGGAGACACTGCGATCAATGTGGGAGATATGTCAAGATGTGTGTTGGTTTTGAGGACGGCTCTCTGGAGAGTCTTAGCAAAGAGGTCACAGGGATAATCAGAGCAATTCTCAGAGACACTGAGAACAAGATGGACAGTTCCCTCCTGGCACTTTCCCTGTAGGAGATACCGCAAGACGTTTCTGTAGATTGGGCACAGCGCTCTGCAGGGTGTTAGCAGAGACTTTCCCGGGACAGTGAAACCCTATGTCAGAGACACTGAGAAGAAGCCCCAATGTTCCCTCCAGGCACTTTCAGTGTGGGTGCCTTCTCCACGTGGTTCCTGGTTTCCCTGCAGCGCTGAAGAGAATGTTAGCAAAGAGGTAACCGGCACAGCGAAAACAGTACTCAAAGACAGGGAGAGCAAGCTCTCTCTTGGCACTTTGGATGTGGGACATACAGCGAGATGTTTGCTGCTTTTGCGTTTGGCTGTTGGGAGATTTACAGCACAAAGATATCTAGTTGATTTGAAGCAGTTCCGAGAAAGTCTAAACATAATCGCCACTTCTCCCTCCTGGCACTTTCCATGTGGGAGATATAGCAGGATGTATATTGGTTTTGAGGACAACTCAATGGACAGTGTAGGGAGAAAAGTTCCTGGCTCCTTGAATGCCGTTCCTGGAGACACTGCGATCAATGTGGGAGATATGTCAAGATGTGTGTTGGTTTTGAGGACGGCTCTCTGGAGAGTCTTAGCAAAGAGGTCACAGGGATAATCAGAGCAATTCTCAGAGACACTGAGAACAAGATGGACAGTTCCCTCCTGGCACTTTCCCTGTAGGAGATACCGCAAGACGTTTCTGTAGATTGGGCACAGCGCTCTGCAGGGTGTTAGCAGAGACTTTCCCGGGACAGTGAAACCCTATGTCAGAGACACTGAGAAGAAGCCCCAATGTTCCCTCCAGGCACTTTCAGTGTGGGTGCCTTCTCCACGTGGTTCCTGGTTTCCCTGCAGCGCTGAAGAGAATGTTAGCAAAGAGGTAACCGGCACAGCGAAAACAGTACTCAAAGACAGGGAGAGCAAGCTCTCTCTTGGCACTTTGGATGTGGGACATACAGCGAGATGTTTGCTGCTTTTGCGTTTGGCTGTTGGGAGATTTACAGCACAAAGATATCTAGTTGATTTGAAGCAGTTCCGAGAAAGTCTAAACATAATCGCCACTTCTCCCTCCTGGCACTTTCCATGTGGGAGATATAGCAGGATGTATATTGGTTTTGAGGACAACTCAATGGACAGTGTAGGGAGAAAAGTTCCTGGCTCCTTGAATGCCGTTCCTGGAGACACTGCGATCAATGTGGGAGATATATCAAGATGTGTGTTGGTTTTGAGGACGGCTCTCTGGAGAGTCTTAGCAAAGAGGTCACAGGGATAATCAGAGCAATTCTCAGAGACACTGAGAACAAGATGGACAGTTCCCTCCTGGCACTTTCCCTGTAGGAGATACCGCAAGACGTTTCTGTAGATTGGGCACAGCGCTCTGCAGGGTGTTAGCAGAGACTTTCCCGGGACAGTGAAACCCTATGTCAGAGACACTGAGAAGAAGCCCCAATGTTCCCTCCAGGCACTTTCAGTGTGGGTGCCTTCTCCACGTGGTTCCTGGTTTCCCTGCAGCGCTGAAGAGAATGTTAGCAAAGAGGTAACCGGCACAGCGAAAACAGTACTCAAAGACAGGGAGAGCAAGCTCTCTCTTGGCACTTTGGATGTGGGACATACAGCGAGATGTTTGCTGCTTTTGCGTTTGGCTGTTGGGAGATTTACAGCACAAAGATATCTAGTTGATTTGAAGCAGTTCCGAGAAAGTCTAAACATAATCGCCACTTCTCCCTCCTGGCACTTTCCATGTGGGAGATATAGCAGGATGTATATTGGTTTTGAGGACAACTCAATGGACAGTGTAGGGAGAAAAGTTCCTGGCTCCTTGAATGCCGTTCCTGGAGACACTGCGATCAATGTGGGAGATATGTCAAGATGTGTGTTGGTTTTGAGGACGGCTCTCTGGAGAGTCTTAGCAAAGAGGTCACAGGGATAATCAGAGCAATTCTCAGAGACACTGAGAACAAGATGGACAGTTCCCTCCTGGCACTTTCCCTGTAGGAGATACCGCAAGACGTTTCTGTAGATTGGGCACAGCGCTCTGCAGGGTGTTAGCAGAGACTTTCCCGGGACAGTGAAACCCTATGTCAGAGACACTGAGAAGAAGCCCCAATGTTCCCTCCAGGCACTTTCAGTGTGGGTGCCTTCTCCACGTGGTTCCTGGTTTCCCTGCAGCGCTGAAGAGAATGTTAGCAAAGAGGTAACCGGCACAGCGAAAACAGTACTCAAAGACAGGGAGAGCAAGCTCTCTCTTGGCACTTTGGATGTGGGACATACAGCGAGATGTTTGCTGCTTTTGCGTTTGGCTGTTGGGAGATTTACAGCACAAAGATATCTAGTTGATTTGAAGCAGTTCCGAGGAAGTCTAAACATAATCGCCACTTCTCCCTCCTGGCACTTTCCATGTGGGAGATATAGCAGGATGTATATTGGTTTTGAGGACAACTCAATGGACAGTGTAGGGAGAAAAGTTCCTGGCTCCTTGAATGCCGTTCCTGGAGACACTGCGATCAATGAGGGAGATATGTCAAGATGTGTGTTGGTTTTGAGGACGGCTCTCTGGAGAGTCTTAGCAAAGAGGTCACAGGGATAATCAGAGCAATTCTCAGAGACACTGAGAACAAGCTCGACAATTCCCTCCTGGCACTTTCCCTGTAGGAGATACCGCAAGACGTTTCTGTAGATTGGGCACAGCGCTCTGCAGGGTGTTAGCAGAGACTTTCCCGGGACAGTGAAACCCTATGTCAGAGACACTGAGAAGAAGCCCCAATGTTCCCTCCAGGCACTTTCAGTGTGGGTGCCTTCTCCACGTGGTTCCTGGTTTCCCTGCAGCGGTGAAGAGAATGTTAGCAAAGAGGTAACCGGCACAGCGAAAACAGTACTCAAAGACAGGGAGAGCAAGCTCTCTCTTGGCACTTTGGATGTGGGACATACAGCGAGATGTTTGCTGCTTTTGCGTTTGGCTGTTGGGAGATTTACAGCACAAAGATATCTAGTTGATTTGAAGCAGTTCCGAGAAAGTCTAAACATAATCGCCACTTCTCCCTCCTGGCACTTTCCATGTGGGAGATATAGCAGGATGTATATTGGTTTTGAGGACAACTCAATGGACAGTGTAGGGAGAAAAGTTCCTGGCTCCTTGAATGCCGTTCCTGGAGACACTGCGATCAATGTGGGAGATATGTCAAGATGTGTGTTGGTTTTGAGGACGGCTCTCTGGAGAGTCTTAGCAAAGAGGTCACAGGGATAATCAGAGCAATTCTCAGAGACACTGAGAACAAGATGGACAGTTCCCTCCTGGCACTTTCCCTGTAGGAGATACCGCAAGACGTTTCTGTAGATTGGGCACAGCGCTCTGCAGGGTGTTAGCAGAGACTTTCCCGGGACAGTGAAACCCTATGTCAGAGACACTGAGAAGAAGCCCCAATGTTCCCTCCAGGCACTTTCAGTGTGGGTGCCTTCTCCACGTGGTTCCTGGTTTCCCTGCAGCGCTGAAGAGAATGTTAGCAAAGAGGTAACCGGCACAGCGAAAACAGTACTCAAAGAGAGGGAGAGCAAGCTCTCTCTTGGCACTTTGGATGTGGGACATACAGCGAGATGTTTGCTGCTTTTGCGTTTGGCTGTTGGGAGATTTACAGCACAAAGATATCTAGTTGATTTGAAGCAGTTCCGAGAAAGTCTAAACATAATCGCCACTTCTCCCTCCTGGCACTTTCCATGTGGGAGATATAGCAGGATGTATATTGGTTTTGAGGACAACTCAATGGACAGTGTAGGGAGAAAAGTTCCTGGCTCCTTGAATGCCGTTCCTGGAGACACTGCGATCAATGTGGGAGATATGTCAAGATGTGTGTTGGTTTTGAGGACGGCTCTCTGGAGAGTCTTAGCAAAGAGGTCACAGGGATAATCAGAGCAATTCTCAGAGACACTGAGAACAAGATGGACAGTTCCCTCCTGGCACTTTCCCTGTAGGAGATACCGCAAGACGTTTCTGTAGATTGGGCACAGCGCTCTGCAGGGTGTTAGCAGAGACTTTCCCGGGACAGTGAAACCCTATGTCAGAGACACTGAGAAGAAGCCCCAATGTTCCCTCCAGGCACTTTCAGTGTGGGTGCCTTCTCCACGTGGTTCCTGGTTTCCCTGCAGCGCTGAAGAGAATGTTAGCAAAGAGGTAACCGGCACAGCGAAAACAGTACTCAAAGACAGGGAGAGCAAGCTCTCTCTTGGCACTTTGGATGTGGGACATACAGCGAGATGTTTGCTGCTTTTGCGTTTGGCTGTTGGGAGATTTACAGCACAAAGATATCTAGTTGATTTGAAGCAGTTCCGAGAAAGTCTAAACATAATCGCCACTTCTCCCTCCTGGCACTTTCCATGTGGGAGATATAGCAGGATGTATATTGGTTTTGAGGACAACTCAATGGACAGTGTAGGGAGAAAAGTTCCTGGCTCCTTGAATGCCGTTCCTGGAGACACTGCGATCAATGTGGGAGATATGTCAAGATGTGTGTTGGTTTTGAGGACGGCTCTCTGGAGAGTCTTAGCAAAGAGGTCACAGGGATAATCAGAGCAATTCTCAGAGACACTGAGAACAAGATGGACAGTTCCCTCCTGGCACTTTCCCTGTAGGAGATACCGCAAGACGTTTCTGTAGATTGGGCACAGCGCTCTGCAGGGTGTTAGCAGAGACTTTCCCGGGACAGTGAAACCCTATGTCAGAGACACTGAGAAGAAGCCCCAATGTTCCCTCCAGGCACTTTCAGTGTGGGTGCCTTCTCCACGTGGTTCCTGGTTTCCCTGCAGCGCTGAAGAGAATGTTAGCAAAGAGGTAACCGGGACAGTGAAAACAGTACTCAAAGACAGGGAGAGCAAGCTCTCTCTTGGCACTTTGGATGTGGGACATACAGCGAGATGTTTGCTGCTTTTGCGTTTGGCTGTTGGGAGATTTACAGCACAAAGATATCTAGTTGATTTGAAGCAGTTCCGAGAAAGTCTAAACATAATCGCCACTTCTCCCTCCTGGCACTTTCCATGTGGGAGATATAGCAGGATGTATATTGGTTTTGAGGACAACTCAATGGACAGTGTAGGGAGAAAAGTTCCTGGCTCCTTGAATGCCGTTCCTGGAGACACTGCGATCAATGTGGGAGATATGTCAAGATGTGTGTTGGTTTTGAGGACGGCTCTCTGGAGAGTCTTAGCAAAGAGGTCACAGGGATAATCAGAGCAATTCTCAGAGACACTGAGAACAAGATGGACAGTTCCCTCCTGGCACTTTCCCTGTAGGAGATACCGCAAGACGTTTCTGTAGATTGGGCACAGCGCTCTGCAGGGTGTTAGCAGAGACTTTCCCGGGACAGTGAAACCCTATGTCAGAGACACTGAGAAGAAGCCCCAATGTTCCCTCCAGGCACTTTCAGTGTGGGTGCCTTCTCCACGTGGTTCCTGGTTTCCCTGCAGCGCTGAAGAGAATGTTAGCAAAGAGGTAACCGGCACAGCGAAAACAGTACTCAAAGACAGGGAGAGCAAGCTCTCTCTTGGCACTTTGGATGTGGGACATACAGCGAGATGTTTGCTGCTTTTGCGTTTGGCTGTTGGGAGATTTACAGCACAAAGATATCTAGTTGATTTGAAGCAGTTCCGAGAAAGTCTAAACATAATCGCCACTTCTCCCTCCTGGCACTTTCCATGTGGGAGATATAGCAGGATGTATATTGGTTTTGAGGACAACTCAATGGACAGTGTAGGGAGAAAAGTTCCTGGCTCCTTGAATGCCGTTCCTGGAGACACTGCGATCAATGTGGGAGATATGTCAAGATGTGTGTTGGTTTTGAGGACGGCTCTCTGGAGAGTCTTAGCAAAGAGGTCACAGGGATAATCAGAGCAATTCTCAGAGACACTGAGAACAAGATGGACAGTTCCCTCCTGGCACTTTCCCTGTAGGAGATACCGCAAGACGTTTCTGTAGATTGGGCACAGCGCTCTGCAGGGTGTTAGCAGAGACTTTCCCGGGACAGTGAAACCCTATGTCAGAGACACTGAGAAGAAGCCCCAATGTTCCCTCCAGGCACTTTCAGTGTGGGTGCCTTCTCCACGTGGTTCCTGGTTTCCCTGCAGCGCTGAAGAGAATGTTAGCAAAGAGGTAACCGGCACAGCGAAAACAGTACTCAAAGACAGGGAGAGCAAGCTCTCTCTTGGCACTTTGGATGTGGGACATACAGCGAGATGTTTGCTGCTTTTGCGTTTGGCTGTTGGGAGATTTACAGCACAAAGATATCTAGTTGATTTGAAGCAGTTCCGAGAAAGTCTAAACATAATCGCCACTTCTCCCTCCTGGCACTTTCCATGTGGGAGATATAGCAGGATGTATATTGGTTTTGAGGACAACTCAATGGACAGTGTAGGGAGAAAAGTTCCTGGCTCCTTGAATGCCGTTCCTGGAGACACTGCGATCAATGTGGGAGATATGTCAAGATGTGTGTTGGTTTTGAGGACGGCTCTCTGGAGAGTCTTAGCAAAGAGGTCACAGGGATAATCAGAGCAATTCTCAGAGACACTGAGAACAAGATGGACAGTTCCCTCCTGGCACTTTCCCTGTAGGAGATACCGCAAGACGTTTCTGTAGATTGGGCACAGCGCTCTGCAGGGTGTTAGCAGAGACTTTCCCGGGACAGTGAAACCCTATGTCAGAGACACTGAGAAGAAGCCCCAATGTTCCCTCCAGGCACTTTCAGTGTGGGTGCCTTCTCCACGTGGTTCCTGGTTTCCCTGCAGCGCTGAAGAGAATGTTAGCAAAGAGGTAACCGGGACAGTGAAAACAGTACTCAAAGACAGGGAGAGCAAGCTCTCTCTTGGCACTTTGGATGTGGGACATACAGCGAGATGTTTGCTGCTTTTGCGTTTGGCTGTTGGGAGATTTACAGCACAAAGATATCTAGTTGATTTGAAGCAGTTCCGAGAAAGTCTAAACATAATCGCCACTTCTCCCTCCTGGCACTTTCCATGTGGGAGATATAGCAGGATGTATATTGGTTTTGAGGACAACTCAATGGACAGTGTAGGGAGAAAAGTTCCTGGCTCCTTGAATGCCGTTCCTGGAGACACTGCGATCAATGTGGGAGATATGTCAAGATGTGTGTTGGTTTTGAGGACGGCTCTCTGGAGAGTCTTAGCAAAGAGGTCACAGGGATAATCAGAGCAATTCTCAGAGACACTGAGAACAAGATGGACAGTTCCCTCCTGGCACTTTCCCTGTAGGAGATACCGCAAGACGTTTCTGTAGATTGGGCACAGCGCTCTGCAGGGTGTTAGCAGAGACTTTCCCGGGACAGTGAAACCCTATGTCAGAGACACTGAGAAGAAGCCCCAATGTTCCCTCCAGGCACTTTCAGTGTGGGTGCCTTCTCCACGTGGTTCCTGGTTTCCCTGCAGCGCTGAAGAGAATGTTAGCAAAGAGGTAACCGGGACAGTGAAAACAGTACTCAAAGACAGGGAGAGCAAGCTCTCTCTTGGCACTTTGGATGTGGGACATACAGCGAGATGTTTGCTGCTTTTGCGTTTGGCTGTTGGGAGATTTACAGCACAAAGATATCTAGTTGATTTGAAGCAGTTCCGAGAAAGTCTAAACATAATCGCCACTTCTCCCTCCTGGCACTTTCCATGTGGGAGATATAGCAGGATGTATATTGGTTTTGAGGACAACTCAATGGACAGTGTAGGGAGAAAAGTTCCTGGCTCCTTGAATGCCGTTCCTGGAGACACTGCGATCAATGAGGGAGATATGTCAAGATGTGTGTTGGTTTTGAGGACGGCTCTCTGGAGAGTCTTAGCAAAGAGGTCACAGGGATAATCAGAGCAATTCTCAGAGACACTGAGAACAAGCTCGACAATTCCCTCCTGGCACTTTCCCTGTAGGAGATACCGCAAGACGTTTCTGTAGATTGGGCACAGCGCTCTGCAGGGTGTTAGCAGAGACTTTCCCGGGACAGTGAAACCCTATGTCAGAGACACTGAGAAGAAGCCCCAATGTTCCCTCCAGGCACTTTCAGTGTGGGTGCCTTCTCCACGTGGTTCCTGGTTTCCCTGCAGCGCTGAAGAGAATGTTAGCAAAGAGGTAACCGGCACAGCGAAAACAGTACTCAAAGAGAGGGAGAGCAAGCTCTCTCTTGGCACTTTGGATGTGGGACATACAGCGAGATGTTTGCTGCTTTTGCGTTTGGCTGTTGGGAGATTTACAGCACAAAGATATCTAGTTGATTTGAAGCAGTTCCGAGAAAGTCTAAACATAATCGCCACTTCTCCCTCCTGGCACTTTCCATGTGGGAGATATAGCAGGATGTATATTGGTTTTGAGGACAACTCAATGGACAGTGTAGGGAGAAAAGTTCCTGGCTCCTTGAATGCCGTTCCTGGAGACACTGCGATCAATGTGGGAGATATGTCAAGATGTGTGTTGGTTTTGAGGACGGCTCTCTGGAGAGTCTTAGCAAAGAGGTCACAGGGATAATCAGAGCAATTCTCAGAGACACTGAGAACAAGATGGACAGTTCCCTCCTGGCACTTTCCCTGTAGGAGATACCGCAAGACGTTTCTGTAGATTGGGCACAGCGCTCTGCAGGGTGTTAGCAGAGACTTTCCCGGGACAGTGAAACCCTATGTCAGAGACACTGAGAAGAAGCCCCAATGTTCCCTCCAGGCACTTTCAGTGTGGGTGCCTTCTCCACGTGGTTCCTGGTTTCCCTGCAGCGCTGAAGAGAATGTTAGCAAAGAGGTAACCGGCACAGCGAAAACAGTACTCAAAGACAGGGAGAGCAAGCTCTCTCTTGGCACTTTGGATGTGGGACATACAGCGAGATGTTTGCTGCTTTTGCGTTTGGCTGTTGGGAGATTTACAGCACAAAGATATCTAGTTGATTTGAAGCAGTTCCGAGAAAGTCTAAACATAATCGCCACTTCTCCCTCCTGGCACTTTCCATGTGGGAGATATAGCAGGATGTATATTGGTTTTGAGGACAACTCAATGGACAGTGTAGGGAGAAAAGTTCCTGGCTCCTTGAATGCCGTTCCTGGAGACACTGCGATCAATGTGGGAGATATGTCAAGATGTGTGTTGGTTTTGAGGACGGCTCTCTGGAGAGTCTTAGCAAAGAGGTCACAGGGATAATCAGAGCAATTCTCAGAGACACTGAGAACAAGATGGACAGTTCCCTCCTGGCACTTTCCCTGTAGGAGATACCGCAAGACGTTTCTGTAGATTGGGCACAGCGCTCTGCAGGGTGTTAGCAGAGACTTTCCCGGGACAGTGAAACCCTATGTCAGAGACACTGAGAAGAAGCCCCAATGTTCCCTCCAGGCACTTTCAGTGTGGGTGCCTTCTCCACGTGGTTCCTGGTTTCCCTGCAGCGCTGAAGAGAATGTTAGCAAAGAGGTAACCGGGACAGTGAAAACAGTACTCAAAGACAGGGAGAGCAAGCTCTCTCTTGGCACTTTGGATGTGGGACATACAGCGAGATGTTTGCTGCTTTTGCGTTTGGCTGTTGGGAGATTTACAGCACAAAGATATCTAGTTGATTTGAAGCAGTTCCGAGAAAGTCTAAACATAATCGCCACTTCTCCCTCCTGGCACTTTCCATGTGGGAGATATAGCAGGATGTATATTGGTTTTGAGGACAACTCAATGGACAGTGTAGGGAGAAAAGTTCCTGGCTCCTTGAATGCCGTTCCTGGAGACACTGCGATCAATGTGGGAGATATGTCAAGATGTGTGTTGGTTTTGAGGACGGCTCTCTGGAGAGTCTTAGCAAAGAGGTCACAGGGATAATCAGAGCAATTCTCAGAGACACTGAGAACAAGATGGACAGTTCCCTCCTGGCACTTTCCCTGTAGGAGATACCGCAAGACGTTTCTGTAGATTGGGCACAGCGCTCTGCAGGGTGTTAGCAGAGACTTTCCCGGGACAGTGAAACCCTATGTCAGAGACACTGAGAAGAAGCCCCAATGTTCCCTCCAGGCACTTTCAGTGTGGGTGCCTTCTCCACGTGGTTCCTGGTTTCCCTGCAGCGCTGAAGAGAATGTTAGCAAAGAGGTAACCGGCACAGCGAAAACAGTACTCAAAGACAGGGAGAGCAAGCTCTCTCTTGGCACTTTGGATGTGGGACATACAGCGAGATGTTTGCTGCTTTGCGTTTGGCTGTTGGGAGATTTACAGCACAAAGATATCTAGTTGATTTGAAGCAGTTCCGAGAAAGTCTAAACATAATCGCCACTTCTCCCTCCTGGCACTTTCCATGTGGGAGATATAGCAGGATGTATATTGGTTTGAGGACAACTCAATGGACAGTGTAGGGAGAAAAGTTCCTGGCTCCTTGAATGCCGTTCCTGGAGACACTGCGATCAATGTGGGAGATATGTCAAGATGTGTGTTGGTTTTGAGGACGGCTCTCTGGAGAGTCTTAGCAAAGAGGTCACAGGGATAATCAGAGCAATTCTCAGAGACACTGAGAACAAGATGGACAGTTCCCTCCTGGCACTTTCCCTGTAGGAGATACCGCAAGACGTTTCTGTAGATTGGGCACAGCGCTCTGCAGGGTGTTAGCAGAGACTTTCCGGGACAGTGAAACCCTATGTCAGAGACACTGAGAAGAAGCCCCAATGTTCCCTCCAGGCACTTTCAGTGTGGGTGCCTTCTCCACGTGGTTCCTGGTTTCCCTGCAGCGCTGAAGAGAATGTTAGCAAAGAGGTAACCGGCACAGCGAAAACAGTACTCAAAGACAGGGAGAGCAAGCTCTCTCTTGGCACTTTGGATGTGGGACATACAGCGAGATGTTTGCTGCTTTTGCGTTTGGCTGTTGGGAGATTTACAGCACAAAGATATCTAGTTGATTTGAAGCAGTTCCGAGAAAGTCTAAACATAATCGCCACTTCTCCCTCCTGGCACTTTCCATGTGGGAGATATAGCAGGATGTATATTGGTTTTGAGGACAACTCAATGGACAGTGTAGGGAGAAAAGTTCCTGGCTCCTTGAATGCCGTTCCTGGAGACACTGCGATCAATGTGGGAGATATGTCAAGATGTGTGTTGGTTTGAGGACGGCTCTCTGGAGAGTCTTAGCAAAGAGGTCACAGGGATAATCAGAGCAATTCTCAGAGACACTGAGAACAAGATGGACAGTTCCCTCCTGGCACTTTCCCTGTAGGAGATACCGCAAGACGTTTCTGTAGATTGGGCACAGCGCTCTGCAGGGTGTTAGCAGAGACTTTCCCGGGACAGTGAAACCCTATGTCAGAGACACTGAGAAGAAGCCCCAATGTTCCCTCCAGGCACTTTCAGTGTGGGTGCCTTCTCCACGTGGTTCCTGGTTTCCCCTGCAGCGCTGAAGAGAATGTTAGCAAAGAGGTAACCGGGACAGTGAAAACAGTACTCAAAGACAGGGAGAGCAAGCTCTCTCTTGGCACTTTGGATGTGGGACATACAGCGAGATGTTTGCTGCTTTTGCGTTTGGCTGTTGGGAGATTTACAGCACAAAGATATCTAGTTGATTTGAAGCAGTTCCGAGAAAGTCTAAACATAATCGCCACTTCTCCCTCCTGGCACTTTCCATGTGGGAGATATAGCAGGATGTATATTGGTTTTGAGGACAACTCAATGGACAGTGTAGGGAGAAAAGTTCCTGGCTCCTTGATGCCGTTCCTGGAGGACACTGCGATCAATGTGGGAGATATGTCAAGATGTGTGTTGGTTTTGAGGACGGCTCTCTGGAGAGTCTTAGCAAAGAGGTCACAGGGATAATCAGAGCAATTCTCAGAGACACTGAGAACAAGATGGACAGTTCCCTCCTGGCACTTTCCCTGTAGGAGATACCGCAAGACGTTTCTGTAGATTGGGCACAGCGCTCTGCAGGGTGTTAGCAGAGACTTTCCCGGGACAGTGAAACCCTATGTCAGAGACACTGAGAAGAAGCCCCAATGTTCCCTCCAGGCACTTTCAGTGTGGGTGCCTTCTCCACGTGGTTCCTGGTTTCCCTGCAGCGCTGAAGAGAATGTTAGCAAAGAGGTAACCGGGACAGTGAAAACAGTACTCAAAGACAGGGAGAGCAAGCTCTCTCTGGCACTTTGGATGTGGGACATACAGCGAGATGTTTGCTGCTTTTGCGTTTGGCTGTTGGGAGATTTACAGCACAAAGATATCTAGTTGATTTGAAGCAGTTCCGAGAAAGTCTAAACATAATCGCCACTTCTCCCTCCTGGCACTTTCCATGTGGGAGATATAGCAGGATGTATATTGGTTTTGAGGACAACTCAATGGACAGTGTAGGGAGAAAAGTTCCTGGCTCCTTGAATGCCGTTCCTGGAGACACTGCGATCAATGAGGGAGATATGTCAAGATGTGTGTTGGTTTTGAGGACGGCTCTCTGGAGAGTCTTAGCAAAGAGGTCACAGGGATAATCAGAGCAATTCTCAGAGACACTGAGAACAAGCTCGACAATTCCCTCCTGGCACTTTCCCTGTAGGAGATACCGCAAGACGTTTCTGTAGATTGGGCACAGCGCTCTGCAGGGTGTTAGCAGAGACTTTCCCGGGACAGTGAAACCCTATGTCAGAGACACTGAGAAGAAGCCCCAATGTTCCCTCCAGGCACTTTCAGTGTGGGTGCCTTCTCCACGTGGTTCCTGGTTTCCCTGCAGCGCTGAAGAGAATGTTAGCAAAGAGGTAACCGGCACAGCGAAAACAGTACTCAAAGACAGGGAGAGCAAGCTCTCTCTTGGCACTTTGGATGTGGGACATACAGCGAGATGTTTTGCTGCTTTTGCGTTTGGCTGTTGGGAGATTTACAGCACAAAGATATCTAGTTGATTTGAAGCAGTTCCGAGAAAGTCTAAACATAATCGCCACTTCTCCCTCCTGGCACTTTCCATGTGGGAGATATAGCAGGATGTATATTGGTTTTGAGGACAACTCAATGGACAGTGTAGGGAGAAAAGTTCCTGGCTCCTTGAATGCCGTTCCTGGAGACACTGCGATCAATGTGGGAGATATGTCAAGATGTGTGTTGGTTTTGAGGACGGCTCTCTGGAGAGTCTAGCAAAGAGGTCACAGGGATAATCAGAGCAATTCTCAGAGACACTGAGAACAAGATGGACAGTTCCCTCCTGGCACTTTCCTGTAGGAGATACCGCAAGACGTTTCTGTAGATTGGGCACAGCGCTCTGCAGGGTGTTAGCAGAGACTTTCCCGGGACAGTGAAACCCTATGTCAGAGACACTGAGAAGAAGCCCCAATGTTCCTCCAGGCACTTTCAGTGTGGGTGCCTTCCTCCACGTGGTTCCTGGTTTCCCTGCAGCGCTGAAGAGAATGTTAGCAAAGAGGTAACCGGGACAGTGAAAACAGTACTCAAAGACAGGGAGAGCAAGCTCTC
>NW_026961548.1:0-97766 GCF_963924245.1 Chroicocephalus ridibundus | reverse complement strand
GTCTCCAGGAACGGCATTCAAGGAGCCAGGAACTTTTCTCCCTACACTGTCCATTGAGTTGTCCTCAAAACCAATATACATCCTGCTATATCTCCCACATGGAAAGTGCCAGGAGGGAGAAGTGGAGATTATGTTTAGACTTTCTCGGAACTGCTTCAAATCAACTAGATATCTTTGTGCTGTAAATCTCCCAACAGCCAAACGCAAAAGCAGCAAACATCTCGCTGTATGTCCCACATCCAAAGTGCCAAGAGAGAGCTTGCTCTCCCTGTCTTTGAGTACTGTTTTCGCTGTGCCCGGATTACCTCTTTGCTAACATTCTCTTCAGAGCTGCAGGGAAACCAGGAACCACGTGGAGAAGGCACCCACACTGAAAGTGCCTGGAGGGAACATTGGGGCTTCTTCTCAGTGTCTCTGACATAGGGTTTCACTGTCCCGGGAAAGTCTCTGCTAACACCCTGCAGCAGCGCTGTGCCCAATATACAGAAACGTCTTGCGGTATCTCCTACAGGGAAAGTGCCAGGAGGGAACTGTCCATCTTGTTCTCAGTGTCTCTGAGAATTGCTCTGATTATCCCTGTGACCTCTTTGCTAAGACTCTCCAGAGAGCCGTCCTCAAAACCAACACACATCTTGACATATCTCCCTCATTGATCGCAGTGTCTCCAGGAACGGCATTCAAGGAGCCAGGAACTTTTCTCCCTACACTGTCCATTGAGTTGTCCTCAAAACCAATATACATCCTGCTATATCTCCCACATGGAAAGTGCCAGGAGGGAGAAGTGGCGATTATGTTTAGACTTTCTCGGAACTGCTTCAAATCAACTAGATATCTTTGTGCTGTAAATCTCCCAACAGCCAAACGCAAAAGCAGCAAACATCTCGCTGTATGTCCCACATCCAAAGTGCCAAGAGAGAGCTTGCTCTCCCTGTCTTTGAGTACTGTTTTCGCTGTGCCGGTTACCTCTTTGCTAACATTCTCTTCAGCGCTGCAGGGAAACCAGGAACCACGTGGAGAAGGCACCCACACTGAAAGTGCCTGGAGGGAACATTGGGGCTTCTTCTCAGTGTCTCTGACATAGGGTTTCACTGTCCCGGGAAAGTCTCTGCTAACACCCTGCAGAGCGCTGTGCCCAATCTACAGAAACGTCTTGCGGTATCTCCTACAGGGAAAGTGCCAGGAGGGAATTGTCGAGCTTGTTCTCAGTGTCTCTGAGAATTGCTCTGATTATCCCTGTGACCTCTTTGCTAAGACTCTCCAGAGAGCCGTCCTCAAAACCAACACACATCTTGACATATCTCCCTCATTGATCGCAGTGTCTCCAGGAACGGCATTCAAGGAGCCAGGAACTTTTCTCCCTACACTGTCCATTGAGTTGTCCTCAAAACCAATATACATCCTGCTATATCTCCCACATGGAAAGTGCCAGGAGGGAGAAGTGGCGATTATGTTTAGACTTTCTCGGAACTGCTTCAAATCAACTAGATATCTTTGTGCTGTAAATCTCCCAACAGCCAAACGCAAAAGCAGCAAACATCTCGCTGTATGTCCCACATCCAAAGTGCCAAGAGAGAGCTTGCTCTCCCTGTCTTTGAGTACTGTTTTCGCTGTGCCGGTTACCTCTTTGCTAACATTCTCTTCAGCGCTGCAGGGAAACCAGGAACCACGTGGAGAAGGCACCCACACTGAAAGTGCCTGGAGGGAACATTGGGGCTTCTTCTCAGTGTCTCTGACATAGGGTTTCACTGTCCCGGGAAAGTCTCTGCTAACACCCTGCAGAGCGCTGTGCCCAATCTACAGAAACGTCTTGCGGTATCTCCTACAGGGAAAGTGCCAGGAGGGAATTGTCGAGCTTGTTCTCAGTGTCTCTGAGAATTGCTCTGATTATCCCTGTGACCTCTTTGCTAAGACTCTCCAGAGAGCCGTCCTCAAAACCAACACACATCTTGACATATCTCCCTCATTGATCGCAGTGTCTCCAGGAACGGCATTCAAGGAGCCAGGAACTTTTCTCCCTACACTGTCCATTGAGTTGTCCTCAAAACCAATATACATCCTGCTATATCTCCCACATGGAAAGTGCCAGGAGGGAGAAGTGGCGATTATGTTTAGACTTTCTCGGAACTGCTTCAAATCAACTAGATATCTTTGTGCTGTAAATCTCCCAACAGCCAAACGCAAAAGCAGCAAACATCTCGCTGTATGTCCCACATCCAAAGTGCCAAGAGAGAGCTTGCTCTCCCTCTCTTTGAGTACTGTTTTCGCTGTGCCGGTTACCTCTTTGCTAACATTCTCTTCAGCGCTGCAGGGAAACCAGGAACCACGTGGAGAAGGCACCCACACTGAAAGTGCCTGGAGGGAACATTGGGGCTTCTTCTCAGTGTCTCTGACATAGGGTTTCACTGTCCCGGGAAAGTCTCTGCTAACACCCTGCAGAGCGCTGTGCCCAATCTACAGAAACGTCTTGCGGTATCTCCTACAGGGAAAGTGCCAGGAGGGAATTGTCGAGCTTGTTCTCAGTGTCTCTGAGAATTGCTCTGATTATCCCTGTGACCTCTTTGCTAAGACTCTCCAGAGAGCCGTCCTCAAAACCAACACACATCTTGACATATCTCCCTCATTGATCGCAGTGTCTCCAGGAACGGCATTCAAGGAGCCAGGAACTTTTCTCCCTACACTGTCCATTGAGTTGTCCTCAAAACCAATATACATCCTGCTATATCTCCCACATGGAAAGTGCCAGGAGGGAGAAGTGGCGATTATGTTTAGACTTTCTCGGAACTGCTTCAAATCAACTAGATATCTTTGTGCTGTAAATCTCCCAACAGCCAAACGCAAAAGCAGCAAACATCTCGCTGTATGTCCCACATCCAAAGTGCCAAGAGAGAGCTTGCTCTCCCTGTCTTTGAGTACTGTTTTCGCTGTGCCGGTTACCTCTTTGCTAACATTCTCTTCAGCGCTGCAGGGAAACCAGGAACCACGTGGAGAAGGCACCCACACTGAAAGTGCCTGGAGGGAACATTGGGGCTTCTTCTCAGTGTCTCTGACATAGGGTTTCACTGTCCCGGGAAAGTCTCTGCTAACACCCTGCAGAGCGCTGTGCCCAATCTACAGAAACGTCTTGCGGTATCTCCTACAGGGAAAGTGCCAGGAGGGAATTGTCGAGCTTGTTCTCAGTGTCTCTGAGAATTGCTCTGATTATCCCTGTGACCTCTTTGCTAAGACTCTCCAGAGAGCCGTCCTCAAAACCAACACACATCTTGACATATCTCCCTCATTGATCGCAGTGTCTCCAGGAACGGCATTCAAGGAGCCAGGAACTTTTCTCCCTACACTGTCCATTGAGTTGTCCTCAAAACCAATATACATCCTGCTATATCTCCCACATGGAAAGTGCCAGGAGGGAGAAGTGGCGATTATGTTTAGACTTTCTCGGAACTGCTTCAAATCAACTAGATATCTTTGTGCTGTAAATCTCCCAACAGCCAAACGCAAAAGCAGCAAACATCTCGCTGTATGTCCCACATCCAAAGTGCCAAGAGAGAGCTTGCTCTCCCTGTCTTTGAGTACTGTTTTCGCTGTGCCGGTTACCTCTTTGCTAACATTCTCTTCAGCGCTGCAGGGAAACCAGGAACCACGTGGAGAAGGCACCCACACTGAAAGTGCCTGGAGGGAACATTGGGGCTTCTTCTCAGTGTCTCTGACATAGGGTTTCACTGTCCCGGGAAAGTCTCTGCTAACACCCTGCAGAGCGCTGTGCCCAATCTACAGAAACGTCTTGCGGTATCTCCTACAGGGAAAGTGCCAGGAGGGAATTGTCGAGCTTGTTCTCAGTGTCTCTGAGAATTGCTCTGATTATCCCTGTGACCTCTTTGCTAAGACTCTCCAGAGAGCCGTCCTCAAAACCAACACACATCTTGACATATCTCCCTCATTGATCGCAGTGTCTCCAGGAACGGCATTCAAGGAGCCAGGAACTTTTCTCCCTACACTGTCCATTGAGTTGTCCTCAAAACCAATATACATCCTGCTATATCTCCCACATGGAAAGTGCCAGGAGGGAGAAGTGGCGATTATGTTTAGACTTTCTCGGAACTGCTTCAAATCAACTAGATATCTTTGTGCTGTAAATCTCCCAACAGCCAAACGCAAAGCAGCAAACATCTCGCTGTATGTCCCACATCCAAAGTGCCAAGAGAGAGCTTGCTCTCCCTCTCTTTGAGTACTGTTTTCGCTGTGCCGGTTACCTCTTTGCTAACATTCTCTTCAGCGCTGCAGGGAAACCAGGAACCACGTGGAGAAGGCACCCACACTGAAAGTGCCTGGAGGGAACATTGGGGCTTCTTCTCAGTGTCTCTGACATAGGGTTTCACTGTCCCGGGAAAGTCTCTGCTAACACCCTGCAGAGCGCTGTGCCCAATCTACAGAAACGTCTTGCGGTATCTCCTACAGGGAAAGTGCCAGGAGGGAATTGTCGAGCTTGTTCTCAGTGTCTCTGAGAATTGCTCTGATTATCCCTGTGACCTCTTTGCTAAGACTCTCCAGAGAGCCGTCCTCAAAACAAACACACATCTTGACATATCTCCCACATTGATCGCAGTGTCTCCAGGAACGGCATTCAAGGAGCCAGGAACTTTTCTCCCTACACTGTCCATTGAGTTGTCCTCAAAACCAATATACATCCTGCTATATCTCCCACATGGAAAGTGCCAGGAGGGAGAAGTGGCGATTATGTTTAGACTTTCTCGGAACTGCTTCAAATCAACTAGATATCTTTGTGCTGTAAATCTCCCAACAGCCAAACGCAAAAGCAGCAAACATCTCGCTGTATGTCCCACATCCAAAGTGCCAAGAGAGAGCTTGCTCTCCCTGTCTTTGAGTACTGTTTTCGCTGTGCCGGTTACCTCTTTGCTAACATTCTCTTCAGCGCTGCAGGGAAACCAGGAACCACGTGGAGAAGGCACCCACACTGAAAGTGCCTGGAGGGAACATTGGGGCTTCTTCTCAGTGTCTCTGACATAGGGTTTCACTGTCCCGGGAAAGTCTCTGCTAACACCCTGCAGAGCGCTGTGCCCAATCTACAGAAACGTCTTGCGGTATCTCCTACAGGGAAAGTGCCAGGAGGGAATTGTCGAGCTTGTTCTCAGTGTCTCTGAGAATTGCTCTGATTATCCCTGTGACCTCTTTGCTAAGACTCTCCAGAGAGCCGTCCTCAAAACCAACACACATCTTGACATATCTCCCTCATTGATCGCAGTGTCTCCAGGAACGGCATTCAAGGAGCCAGGAACTTTTCTCCCTACACTGTCCATTGAGTTGTCCTCAAAACCAATATACATCCTGCTATATCTCCCACATGGAAAGTGCCAGGAGGGAGAAGTGGCGATTATGTTTAGACTTTCTCGGAACTGCTTCAAATCAACTAGATATCTTTGTGCTGTAAATCTCCCAACAGCCAAACGCAAAAGCAGCAAACATCTCGCTGTATGTCCCACATCCAAAGTGCCAAGAGAGAGCTTGCTCTCCCTGTCTTTGAGTACTGTTTTCGCTGTGCCGGTTACCTCTTTGCTAACATTCTCTTCAGCGCTGCAGGGAAACCAGGAACCACGTGGAGAAGGCACCCACACTGAAAGTGCCTGGAGGGAACATTGGGGCTTCTTCTCAGTGTCTCTGACATAGGGTTTCACTGTCCCGGGAAAGTCTCTGCTAACACCCTGCAGAGCGCTGTGCCCAATCTACAGAAACGTCTTGCGGTATCTCCTACAGGGAAAGTGCCAGGAGGGAATTGTCGAGCTTGTTCTCAGTGTCTCTGAGAATTGCTCTGATTATCCCTGTGACCTCTTTGCTAAGACTCTCCAGAGAGCCGTCCTCAAAACCAACACACATCTTGACATATCTCCCTCATTGATCGCAGTGTCTCCAGGAACGGCATTCAAGGAGCCAGGAACTTTTCTCCCTACACTGTCCATTGAGTTGTCCTCAAAACCAATATACATCCTGCTATATCTCCCACATGGAAAGTGCCAGGAGGGAGAAGTGGCGATTATGTTTAGACTTTCTCGGAACTGCTTCAAATCAACTAGATATCTTTGTGCTGTAAATCTCCCAACAGCCAAACGCAAAAGCAGCAAACATCTCGCTGTATGTCCCACATCCAAAGTGCCAAGAGAGAGCTTGCTCTCCCTGTCTTTGAGTACTGTTTTCGCTGTGCCGGTTACCTCTTTGCTAACATTCTCTTCAGCGCTGCAGGGAAACCAGGAACCACGTGGAGAAGGCACCCACACTGAAAGTGCCTGGAGGGAACATTGGGGCTTCTTCTCAGTGTCTCTGACATAGGGTTTCACTGTCCCGGGAAAGTCTCTGCTAACACCCTGCAGAGCGCTGTGCCCAATCTACAGAAACGTCTTGCGGTATCTCCTACAGGGAAAGTGCCAGGAGGGAATTGTCGAGCTTGTTCTCAGTGTCTCTGAGAATTGCTCTGATTATCCCTGTGACCTCTTTGCTAAGACTCTCCAGAGAGCCGTCCTCAAAACCAACACACATCTTGACATATCTCCCACATTGATCGCAGTGTCTCCAGGAACGGCATTCAAGGAGCCAGGAACTTTTCTCCCTACACTGTCCATTGAGTTGTCCTCAAAACCAAGATACATCCTGCTATATCTCCCACATGGAAAGTGCCAGGAGGGAGAAGTGGCGATTATGTTTAGACTTTCTCGGAACTGCTTCAAATCAACTAGATATCTTTGTGCTGTAAATCTCCCAACAGCCAAACGCAAAAGCAGCAAACATCTCGCTGTATGTCCCACATCCAAAGTGCCAAGAGAGAGCTTGCTCTCCCTGTCTTTGAGTACTGTTTTCGCTGTGCCGGTTACCTCTTTGCTAACATTCTCTTCAGCGCTGCAGGGAAACCAGGAACCACGTGGAGAAGGCACCCACACTGAAAGTGCCTGGAGGGAACATTGGGGCTTCTTCTCAGTGTCTCTGACATAGGGTTTCACTGTCCCGGGAAAGTCTCTGCTAACACCCTGCAGAGCGCTGTGCCCAATCTACAGAAACGTCTTGCGGTATCTCCTACAGGGAAAGTGCCAGGAGGGAACTGTCCATCTTGTTCTCAGTGTCTCTGAGAATTGCTCTGATTATCCCTGTGACCTCTTTGCTAAGACTCTCCAGAGAGCCGTCCTCAAAACCAACACACATCTTGACATATCTCCCACATTGATCGCAGTGTCTCCAGGAACGGCATTCAAGGAGCCAGGAACTTTTCTCCCTACACTGTCCATTGAGTTGTCCTCAAAACCAATATACATCCTGCTATATCTCCCACATGGAAAGTGCCAGGAGGGAGAAGTGGCGATTATGTTTAGACTTTCTCGGAACTGCTTCAAATCAACTAGATATCTTTGTGCTGTAAATCTCCCAACAGCCAAACGCAAAAGCAGCAAACATCTCGCTGTATGTCCCACATCCAAAGTGCCAAGAGAGAGCTTGCTCTCCCTGTCTTTGAGTACTGTTTTCGCTGTGCCGGTTACCTCTTTGCTAACATTCTCTTCAGCGCTGCAGGGAAACCAGGAACCACGTGGAGAAGGCACCCACACTGAAAGTGCCTGGAGGGAACATTGGGGCTTCTTCTCAGTGTCTCTGACATAGGGTTTCACTGTCCCGGGAAAGTCTCTGCTAACACCCTGCAGAGCGCTGTGCCCAATCTACAGAAACGTCTTGCGGTATCTCCTACAGGGAAAGTGCCAGGAGGGAACTGTCCATCTTGTTCTCAGTGTCTCTGAGAATTGCTCTGATTATCCCTGTGACCTCTTTGCTAAGACTCTCCAGAGAGCCGTCCTCAAAACAAACACACATCTTGACATATCTCCCACATTGATCGCAGTGTCTCCAGGAACGGCATTCAAGGAGCCAGGAACTTTTCTCCCTACACTGTCCATTGAGTTGTCCTCAAAACCAATATACATCCTGCTATATCTCCCACATGGAAAGTGCCAGGAGGGAGAAGTGGCGATTATGTTTAGACTTTCTCGGAACTGCTTCAAATCAACTAGATATCTTTGTGCTGTAAATCTCCCAACAGCCAAACGCAAAAGCAGCAAACATCTCGCTGTATGTCCCACATCCAAAGTGCCAAGAGAGAGCTTGCTCTCCCTGTCTTTGAGTACTGTTTTCGCTGTGCCGGTTACCTCTTTGCTAACATTCTCTTCAGCGCTGCAGGGAAACCAGGAACCACGTGGAGAAGGCACCCACACTGAAAGTGCCTGGAGGGAACATTGGGGCTTCTTCTCAGTGTCTCTGACATAGGGTTTCACTGTCCCGGGAAAGTCTCTGCTAACACCCTGCAGAGCGCTGTGCCCAATCTACAGAAACGTCTTGCGGTATCTCCTACAGGGAAAGTGCCAGGAGGGAACTGTCCATCTTGTTCTCAGTGTCTCTGAGAATTGCTCTGATTATCCCTGTGACCTCTTTGCTAAGACTCTCCAGAGAGCCGTCCTCAAAACCAACACACATCTTGACATATCTCCCACATTGATCGCAGTGTCTCCAGGAACGGCATTCAAGGAGCCAGGAACTTTTCTCCCTACACTGTCCATTGAGTTGTCCTCAAAACCAATATACATCCTGCTATATCTCCCACATGGAAAGTGCCAGGAGGGAGAAGTGGCGATTATGTTTAGACTTTCTCGGAACTGCTTCAAATCAACTAGATATCTTTGTGCTGTAAATCTCCCAACAGCCAAACGCAAAAGCAGCAAACATCTCGCTGTATGTCCCACATCCAAAGTGCCAAGAGAGAGCTTGCTCTCCCTGTCTTTGAGTACTGTTTTCGCTGTGCCGGTTACCTCTTTGCTAACATTCTCTTCAGCGCTGCAGGGAAACCAGGAACCACGTGGAGAAGGCACCCACACTGAAAGTGCCTGGAGGGAACATTGGGGCTTCTTCTCAGTGTCTCTGACATAGGGTTTCACTGTCCCGGGAAAGTCTCTGCTAACACCCTGCAGAGCGCTGTGCCCAATCTACAGAAACGTCTTGCGGTATCTCCTACAGGGAAAGTGCCAGGAGGGAATTGTCGAGCTTGTTCTCAGTGTCTCTGAGAATTGCTCTGATTATCCCTGTGACCTCTTTGCTAAGACTCTCCAGAGAGCCGTCCTCAAAACCAACACACATCTTGACATATCTCCCACATTGATCGCAGTGTCTCCAGGAACGGCATTCAAGGAGCCAGGAACTTTTCTCCCTACACTGTCCATTGAGTTGTCCTCAAAACCAATATACATCCTGCTATATCTCCCACATGGAAAGTGCCAGGAGGGAGAAGTGGCGATTATGTTTAGACTTTCTCGGAACTGCTTCAAATCAACTAGATATCTTTGTGCTGTAAATCTCCCAACAGCCAAACGCAAAAGCAGCAAACATCTCGCTGTATGTCCCACATCCAAAGTGCCAAGAGAGAGCTTGCTCTCCCTGTCTTTGAGTACTGTTTTCGCTGTGCCGGTTACCTCTTTGCTAACATTCTCTTCAGCGCTGCAGGGAAACCAGGAACCACGTGGAGAAGGCACCCACACTGAAAGTGCCTGGAGGGAACATTGGGGCTTCTTCTCAGTGTCTCTGACATAGGGTTTCACTGTCCCGGGAAAGTCTCTGCTAACACCCTGCAGAGCGCTGTGCCCAATCTACAGAAACGTCTTGCGGTATCTCCTACAGGGAAAGTGCCAGGAGGGAACTGTCCATCTTGTTCTCAGTGTCTCTGAGAATTGCTCTGATTATCCCTGTGACCTCTTTGCTAAGACTCTCCAGAGAGCCGTCCTCAAAACAAACACACATCTTGACATATCTCCCACATTGATCGCAGTGTCTCCAGGAACGGCATTCAAGGAGCCAGGAACTTTTCTCCCTACACTGTCCATTGAGTTGTCCTCAAAACCAATATACATCCTGCTATATCTCCCACATGGAAAGTGCCAGGAGGGAGAAGTGGCGATTATGTTTAGACTTTCTCGGAACTGCTTCAAATCAACTAGATATCTTTGTGCTGTAAATCTCCCAACAGCCAAACGCAAAAGCAGCAAACATCTCGCTGTATGTCCCACATCCAAAGTGCCAAGAGAGAGCTTGCTCTCCCTGTCTTTGAGTACTGTTTTCGCTGTGCCGGTTACCTCTTTGCTAACATTCTCTTCAGCGCTGCAGGGAAACCAGGAACCACGTGGAGAAGGCACCCACACTGAAAGTGCCTGGAGGGAACATTGGGGCTTCTTCTCAGTGTCTCTGACATAGGGTTTCACTGTCCCGGGAAAGTCTCTGCTAACACCCTGCAGAGCGCTGTGCCCAATCTACAGAAACGTCTTGCGGTATCTCCTACAGGGAAAGTGCCAGGAGGGAACTGTCCATCTTGTTCTCAGTGTCTCTGAGAATTGCTCTGATTATCCCTGTGACCTCTTTGCTAAGACTCTCCAGAGAGCCGTCCTCAAAACAAACACACATCTTGACATATCTCCCTCATTGATCGCAGTGTCTCCAGGAACGGCATTCAAGGAGCCAGGAACTTTTCTCCCTACACTGTCCATTGAGTTGTCCTCAAAACCAATATACATCCTGCTATATCTCCCACATGGAAAGTGCCAGGAGGGAGAAGTGGCGATTATGTTTAGACTTTCTCGGAACTGCTTCAAATCAACTAGATATCTTTGTGCTGTAAATCTCCCAACAGCCAAACGCAAAAGCAGCAAACATCTCGCTGTATGTCCCACATCCAAAGTGCCAAGAGAGAGCTTGCTCTCCCTGTCTTTGAGTACTGTTTTCGCTGTGCCGGTTACCTCTTTGCTAACATTCTCTTCAGCGCTGCAGGGAAACCAGGAACCACGTGGAGAAGGCACCCACACTGAAAGTGCCTGGAGGGAACATTGGGGCTTCTTCTCAGTGTCTCTGACATAGGGTTTCACTGTCCCGGGAAAGTCTCTGCTAACACCCTGCAGAGCGCTGTGCCCAATCTACAGAAACGTCTTGCGGTATCTCCTACAGGGAAAGTGCCAGGAGGGAACTGTCCATCTTGTTCTCAGTGTCTCTGAGAATTGCTCTGATTATCCCTGTGACCTCTTTGCTAAGACTCTCCAGAGAGCCGTCCTCAAAACCAACACACATCTTGACATATCTCCCACATTGATCGCAGTGTCTCCAGGAACGGCATTCAAGGAGCCAGGAACTTTTCTCCCTACACTGTCCATTGAGTTGTCCTCAAAACCAATATACATCCTGCTATATCTCCCACATGGAAAGTGCCAGGAGGGAGAAGTGGCGATTATGTTTAGACTTTCTCGGAACTGCTTCAAATCAACTAGATATCTTTGTGCTGTAAATCTCCCAACAGCCAAACGCAAAAGCAGCAAACATCTCGCTGTATGTCCCACATCCAAAGTGCCAAGAGAGAGCTTGCTCTCCCTGTCTTTGAGTACTGTTTTCGCTGTGCCGGTTACCTCTTTGCTAACATTCTCTTCAGCGCTGCAGGGAAACCAGGAACCACGTGGAGAAGGCACCCACACTGAAAGTGCCTGGAGGGAACATTGGGGCTTCTTCTCAGTGTCTCTGACATAGGGTTTCACTGTCCCGGGAAAGTCTCTGCTAACACCCTGCAGAGCGCTGTGCCCAATCTACAGAAACGTCTTGCGGTATCTCCTACAGGGAAAGTGCCAGGAGGGAATTGTCGAGCTTGTTCTCAGTGTCTCTGAGAATTGCTCTGATTATCCCTGTGACCTCTTTGCTAAGACTCTCCAGAGAGCCGTCCTCAAAACAAACACACATCTTGACATATCTCCCACATTGATCGCAGTGTCTCCAGGAACGGCATTCAAGGAGCCAGGAACTTTTCTCCCTACACTGTCCATTGAGTTGTCCTCAAAACCAATATACATCCTGCTATATCTCCCACATGGAAAGTGCCAGGAGGGAGAAGTGGCGATTATGTTTAGACTTTCTCGGAACTGCTTCAAATCAACTAGATATCTTTGTGCTGTAAATCTCCCAACAGCCAAACGCAAAAGCAGCAAACATCTCGCTGTATGTCCCACATCCAAAGTGCCAAGAGAGAGCTTGCTCTCCCTGTCTTTGAGTACTGTTTTCGCTGTGCCGGTTACCTCTTTGCTAACATTCTCTTCAGCGCTGCAGGGAAACCAGGAACCACGTGGAGAAGGCACCCACACTGAAAGTGCCTGGAGGGAACATTGGGGCTTCTTCTCAGTGTCTCTGACATAGGGTTTCACTGTCCCGGGAAAGTCTCTGCTAACACCCTGCAGAGCGCTGTGCCCAATCTACAGAAACGTCTTGCGGTATCTCCTACAGGGAAAGTGCCAGGAGGGAACTGTCCATCTTGTTCTCAGTGTCTCTGAGAATTGCTCTGATTATCCCTGTGACCTCTTTGCTAAGACTCTCCAGAGAGCCGTCCTCAAAACAAACACACATCTTGACATATCTCCCACATTGATCGCAGTGTCTCCAGGAACGGCATTCAAGGAGCCAGGAACTTTTCTCCCTACACTGTCCATTGAGTTGTCCTCAAAACCAATATACATCCTGCTATATCTCCCACATGGAAAGTGCCAGGAGGGAGAAGTGGCGATTATGTTTAGACTTTCTCGGAACTGCTTCAAATCAACTAGATATCTTTGTGCTGTAAATCTCCCAACAGCCAAACGCAAAAGCAGCAAACATCTCGCTGTATGTCCCACATCCAAAGTGCCAAGAGAGAGCTTGCTCTCCCTGTCTTTGAGTACTGTTTTCGCTGTGCCGGTTACCTCTTTGCTAACATTCTCTTCAGCGCTGCAGGGAAACCAGGAACCACGTGGAGAAGGCACCCACACTGAAAGTGCCTGGAGGGAACATTGGGGCTTCTTCTCAGTGTCTCTGACATAGGGTTTCACTGTCCCGGGAAAGTCTCTGCTAACACCCTGCAGAGCGCTGTGCCCAATCTACAGAAACGTCTTGCGGTATCTCCTACAGGGAAAGTGCCAGGAGGGAACTGTCGAGCTTGTTCTCAGTGTCTCTGAGAATTGCTCTGATTATCCCTGTGACCTCTTTGCTAAGACTCTCCAGAGAGCCGTCCTCAAAACCAACACACATCTTGACATATCTCCCACATTGATCGCAGTGTCTCCAGGAACGGCATTCAAGGAGCCAGGAACTTTTCTCCCTACACTGTCCATTGAGTTGTCCTCAAAACCAATATACATCCTGCTATATCTCCCACATGGAAAGTGCCAGGAGGGAGAAGTGGCGATTATGTTTAGACTTTCTCGGAACTGCTTCAAATCAACTAGATATCTTTGTGCTGTAAATCTCCCAACAGCCAAACGCAAAAGCAGCAAACATCTCGCTGTATGTCCCACATCCAAAGTGCCAAGAGAGAGCTTGCTCTCCCTGTCTTTGAGTACTGTTTTCGCTGTGCCGGTTACCTCTTTGCTAACATTCTCTTCAGCGCTGCAGGGAAACCAGGAACCACGTGGAGAAGGCACCCACACTGAAAGTGCCTGGAGGGAACATTGGGGCTTCTTCTCAGTGTCTCTGACATAGGGTTTCACTGTCCCGGGAAAGTCTCTGCTAACACCCTGCAGAGCGCTGTGCCCAATCTACAGAAACGTCTTGCGGTATCTCCTACAGGGAAAGTGCCAGGAGGGAATTGTCGAGCTTGTTCTCAGTGTCTCTGAGAATTGCTCTGATTATCCCTGTGACCTCTTTGCTAAGACTCTCCAGAGAGCCGTCCTCAAAACCAACACACATCTTGACATATCTCCCTCATTGATCGCAGTGTCTCCAGGAACGGCATTCAAGGAGCCAGGAACTTTTCTCCCTACACTGTCCATTGAGTTGTCCTCAAAACCAATATACATCCTGCTATATCTCCCACATGGAAAGTGCCAGGAGGGAGAAGTGGCGATTATGTTTAGACTTTCTCGGAACTGCTTCAAATCAACTAGATATCTTTGTGCTGTAAATCTCCCAACAGCCAAACGCAAAAGCAGCAAACATCTCGCTGTATGTCCCACATCCAAAGTGCCAAGAGAGAGCTTGCTCTCCCTGTCTTTGAGTACTGTTTTCGCTGTGCCGGTTACCTCTTTGCTAACATTCTCTTCAGCGCTGCAGGGAAACCAGGAACCACGTGGAGAAGGCACCCACACTGAAAGTGCCTGGAGGGAACATTGGGGCTTCTTCTCAGTGTCTCTGACATAGGGTTTCACTGTCCCGGGAAAGTCTCTGCTAACACCCTGCAGAGCGCTGTGCCCAATCTACAGAAACGTCTTGCGGTATCTCCTACAGGGAAAGTGCCAGGAGGGAACTGTCCATCTTGTTCTCAGTGTCTCTGAGAATTGCTCTGATTATCCCTGTGACCTCTTTGCTAAGACTCTCCAGAGAGCCGTCCTCAAAACCAACACACATCTTGACATATCTCCCACATTGATCGCAGTGTCTCCAGGAACGGCATTCAAGGAGCCAGGAACTTTTCTCCCTACACTGTCCATTGAGTTGTCCTCAAAACCAATATACATCCTGCTATATCTCCCACATGGAAAGTGCCAGGAGGGAGAAGTGGCGATTATGTTTAGACTTTCTCGGAACTGCTTCAAATCAACTAGATATCTTTGTGCTGTAAATCTCCCAACAGCCAAACGCAAAAGCAGCAAACATCTCGCTGTATGTCCCACATCCAAAGTGCCAAGAGAGAGCTTGCTCTCCCTGTCTTTGAGTACTGTTTTCGCTGTGCCGGTTACCTCTTTGCTAACATTCTCTTCAGCGCTGCAGGGAAACCAGGAACCACGTGGAGAAGGCACCCACACTGAAAGTGCCTGGAGGGAACATTGGGGCTTCTTCTCAGTGTCTCTGACATAGGGTTTCACTGTCCCGGGAAAGTCTCTGCTAACACCCTGCAGAGCGCTGTGCCCAATCTACAGAAACGTCTTGCGGTATCTCCTACAGGGAAAGTGCCAGGAGGGAATTGTCGAGCTTGTTCTCAGTGTCTCTGAGAATTGCTCTGATTATCCGTGTGACCTCTTTGCTAAGACTCTCCAGAGAGCCGTCCTCAAAACCAACACACATCTTGACATATCTCCCTCATTGATCGCAGTGTCTCCAGGAACGGCATTCAAGGAGCCAGGAACTTTTCTCCCTACACTGTCCATTGAGTTGTCCTCAAAACCAATATACATCCTGCTATATCTCCCACATGGAAAGTGCCAGGAGGGAGAAGTGGCGATTATGTTTAGACTTTCTCGGAACTGCTTCAAATCAACTAGATATCTTTGTGCTGTAAATCTCCCAACAGCCAAACGCAAAAGCAGCAAACATCTCGCTGTATGTCCCACATCCAAAGTGCCAAGAGAGAGCTTGCTCTCCCTGTCTTTGAGTACTGTTTTCGCTGTGCCGGTTACCTCTTTGCTAACATTCTCTTCAGCGCTGCAGGGAAACCAGGAACCACGTGGAGAAGGCACCCACACTGAAAGTGCCTGGAGGGAACATTGGGGCTTCTTCTCAGTGTCTCTGACATAGGGTTTCACTGTCCCGGGAAAGTCTCTGCTAACACCCTGCAGAGCGCTGTGCCCAATCTACAGAAACGTCTTGCGGTATCTCCTACAGGGAAAGTGCCAGGAGGGAACTGTCCATCTTGTTCTCAGTGTCTCTGAGAATTGCTCTGATTATCCCTGTGACCTCTTTGCTAAGACTCTCCAGAGAGCCGTCCTCAAAACAAACACACATCTTGACATATCTCCCACATTGATCGCAGTGTCTCCAGGAACGGCATTCAAGGAGCCAGGAACTTTTCTCCCTACACTGTCCATTGAGTTGTCCTCAAAACCAATATACATCCTGCTATATCTCCCACATGGAAAGTGCCAGGAGGGAGAAGTGGCGATTATGTTTAGACTTTCTCGGAACTGCTTCAAATCAACTAGATATCTTTGTGCTGTAAATCTCCCAACAGCCAAACGCAAAAGCAGCAAACATCTCGCTGTATGTCCCACATCCAAAGTGCCAAGAGAGAGCTTGCTCTCCCTGTCTTTGAGTACTGTTTTCGCTGTGCCGGTTACCTCTTTGCTAACATTCTCTTCAGCGCTGCAGGGAAACCAGGAACCACGTGGAGAAGGCACCCACACTGAAAGTGCCTGGAGGGAACATTGGGGCTTCTTCTCAGTGTCTCTGACATAGGGTTTCACTGTCCCGGGAAAGTCTCTGCTAACACCCTGCAGAGCGCTGTGCCCAATCTACAGAAACGTCTTGCGGTATCTCCTACAGGGAAAGTGCCAGGAGGGAACTGTCCATCTTGTTCTCAGTGTCTCTGAGAATTGCTCTGATTATCCCTGTGACCTCTTTGCTAAGACTCTCCAGAGAGCCGTCCTCAAAACCAACACACATCTTGACATATCTCCCACATTGATCGCAGTGTCTCCAGGAACGGCATTCAAGGAGCCAGGAACTTTTCTCCCTACACTGTCCATTGAGTTGTCCTCAAAACCAATATACATCCTGCTATATCTCCCACATGGAAAGTGCCAGGAGGGAGAAGTGGCGATTATGTTTAGACTTTCTCGGAACTGCTTCAAATCAACTAGATATCTTTGTGCTGTAAATCTCCCAACAGCCAAACGCAAAAGCAGCAAACATCTCGCTGTATGTCCCACATCCAAAGTACCAAGAGAGAGCTTGCTCTCCCTGTCTTTGAGTACTGTTTTCGCTGTGCCGGTTACCTCTTTGCTAACATTCTCTTCAGCGCTGCAGGGAAACCAGGAACCACGTGGAGAAGGCACCCACACTGAAAGTGCCTGGAGGGAACATTGGGGCTTCTTCTCAGTGTCTCTGACATAGGGTTTCACTGTCCCGGGAAAGTCTCTGCTAACACCCTGCAGAGCGCTGTGCCCAATCTACAGAAACGTCTTGCGGTATCTCCTACAGGGAAAGTGCCAGGAGGGAACTGTCCATCTTGTTCTCAGTGTCTCTGAGAATTGCTCTGATTATCCCTGTGACCTCTTTGCTAAGACTCTCCAGAGAGCCGTCCTCAAAACAAACACACATCTTGACATATCTCCCACATTGATCGCAGTGTCTCCAGGAACGGCATTCAAGGAGCCAGGAACTTTTCTCCCTACACTGTCCATTGAGTTGTCCTCAAAACCAATATACATCCTGCTATATCTCCCACATGGAAAGTGCCAGGAGGGAGAAGTGGCGATTATGTTTAGACTTTCTCGGAACTGCTTCAAATCAACTAGATATCTTTGTGCTGTAAATCTCCCAACAGCCAAACGCAAAAGCAGCAAACATCTCGCTGTATGTCCCACATCCAAAGTGCCAAGAGAGAGCTTGCTCTCCCTGTCTTTGAGTACTGTTTTCGCTGTGCCGGTTACCTCTTTGCTAACATTCTCTTCAGCGCTGCAGGGAAACCAGGAACCACGTGGAGAAGGCACCCACACTGAAAGTGCCTGGAGGGAACATTGGGGCTTCTTCTCAGTGTCTCTGACATAGGGTTTCACTGTCCCGGGAAAGTCTCTGCTAACACCCTGCAGAGCGCTGTGCCCAATCTACAGAAACG
Source organism: Chroicocephalus ridibundus (assembly GCF_963924245.1). Taxonomy (NCBI): domain Eukaryota; kingdom Metazoa; phylum Chordata; class Aves; order Charadriiformes; family Laridae; genus Chroicocephalus; species Chroicocephalus ridibundus. The sequence goes on along the minus strand of NW_026961548.1, from coordinate 80,194 downwards.
TCTTGCGGTATCTCCTACAGGGAAAGTGCCAGGAGGGAACTGTCCATCTTGTTCTCAGTGTCTCTGAGAATTGCTCTGATTATCCCTGTGACCTCTTTGCTAAGACTCTCCAGAGAGCCGTCCTCAAAACAAACACACATCTTGACATATCTCCCTCATTGATCGCAGTGTCTCCAGGAACGGCATTCAAGGAGCCAGGAACTTTTCTCCCTACACTGTCCATTGAGTTGTCCTCAAAACCAATATACATCCTGCTATATCTCCCACATGGAAAGTGCCAGGAGGGAGAAGTGGCGATTATGTTTAGACTTTCTCGGAACTGCTTCAAATCAACTAGATATCTTTGTGCTGTAAATCTCCCAACAGCCAAACGCAAAAGCAGCAAACATCTCGCTGTATGTCCCACATCCAAAGTGCCAAGAGAGAGCTTGCTCTCCCTGTCTTTGAGTACTGTTTTCGCTGTGCCGGTTACCTCTTTGCTAACATTCTCTTCAGCGCTGCAGGGAAACCAGGAACCACGTGGAGAAGGCACCCACACTGAAAGTGCCTGGAGGGAACATTGGGGCTTCTTCTCAGTGTCTCTGACATAGGGTTTCACTGTCCCGGGAAAGTCTCTGCTAACACCCTGCAGAGCGCTGTGCCCAATCTACAGAAACGTCTTGCGGTATCTCCTACAGGGAAAGTGCCAGGAGGGAACTGTCCATCTTGTTCTCAGTGTCTCTGAGAATTGCTCTGATTATCCCTGTGACCTCTTTGCTAAGACTCTCCAGAGAGCCGTCCTCAAAACAAACACACATCTTGACATATCTCCCACATTGATCGCAGTGTCTCCAGGAACGGCATTCAAGGAGCCAGGAACTTTTCTCCCTACACTGTCCATTGAGTTGTCCTCAAAACCAATATACATCCTGCTATATCTCCCACATGGAAAGTGCCAGGAGGGAGAAGTGGCGATTATGTTTAGACTTTCTCGGAACTGCTTCAAATCAACTAGATATCTTTGTGCTGTAAATCTCCCAACAGCCAAACGCAAAAGCAGCAAACATCTCGCTGTATGTCCCACATCCAAAGTGCCAAGAGAGAGCTTGCTCTCCCTGTCTTTGAGTACTGTTTTCGCTGTGCCGGTTACCTCTTTGCTAACATTCTCTTCAGCGCTGCAGGGAAACCAGGAACCACGTGGAGAAGGCACCCACACTGAAAGTGCCTGGAGGGAACATTGGGGCTTCTTCTCAGTGTCTCTGACATAGGGTTTCACTGTCCCGGGAAAGTCTCTGCTAACACCCTGCAGAGCGCTGTGCCCAATCTACAGAAACGTCTTGCGGTATCTCCTACAGGGAAAGTGCCAGGAGGGAACTGTCGAGCTTGTTCTCAGTGTCTCTGAGAATTGCTCTGATTATCCCTGTGACCTCTTTGCTAAGACTCTCCAGAGAGCCGTCCTCAAAACCAACACACATCTTGACATATCTCCCACATTGATCGCAGTGTCTCCAGGAACGGCATTCAAGGAGCCAGGAACTTTTCTCCCTACACTGTCCATTGAGTTGTCCTCAAAACCAATATACATCCTGCTATATCTCCCACATGGAAAGTGCCAGGAGGGAGAAGTGGCGATTATGTTTAGACTTTCTCGGAACTGCTTCAAATCAACTAGATATCTTTGTGCTGTAAATCTCCCAACAGCCAAACGCAAAAGCAGCAAACATCTCGCTGTATGTCCCACATCCAAAGTGCCAAGAGAGAGCTTGCTCTCCCTGTCTTTGAGTACTGTTTTCGCTGTGCCGGTTACCTCTTTGCTAACATTCTCTTCAGCGCTGCAGGGAAACCAGGAACCACGTGGAGAAGGCACCCACACTGAAAGTGCCTGGAGGGAACATTGGGGCTTCTTCTCAGTGTCTCTGACATAGGGTTTCACTGTCCCGGGAAAGTCTCTGCTAACACCCTGCAGAGCGCTGTGCCCAATCTACAGAAACGTCTTGCGGTATCTCCTACAGGGAAAGTGCCAGGAGGGAATTGTCGAGCTTGTTCTCAGTGTCTCTGAGAATTGCTCTGATTATCCCTGTGACCTCTTTGCTAAGACTCTCCAGAGAGCCGTCCTCAAAACCAACACACATCTTGACATATCTCCCTCATTGATCGCAGTGTCTCCAGGAACGGCATTCAAGGAGCCAGGAACTTTTCTCCCTACACTGTCCATTGAGTTGTCCTCAAAACCAATATACATCCTGCTATATCTCCCACATGGAAAGTGCCAGGAGGGAGAAGTGGCGATTATGTTTAGACTTTCTCGGAACTGCTTCAAATCAACTAGATATCTTTGTGCTGTAAATCTCCCAACAGCCAAACGCAAAAGCAGCAAACATCTCGCTGTATGTCCCACATCCAAAGTGCCAAGAGAGAGCTTGCTCTCCCTGTCTTTGAGTACTGTTTTCGCTGTGCCGGTTACCTCTTTGCTAACATTCTCTTCAGCGCTGCAGGGAAACCAGGAACCACGTGGAGAAGGCACCCACACTGAAAGTGCCTGGAGGGAACATTGGGGCTTCTTCTCAGTGTCTCTGACATAGGGTTTCACTGTCCCGGGAAAGTCTCTGCTAACACCCTGCAGAGCGCTGTGCCCAATCTACAGAAACGTCTTGCGGTATCTCCTACAGGGAAAGTGCCAGGAGGGAACTGTCGAGCTTGTTCTCAGTGTCTCTGAGAATTGCTCTGATTATCCCTGTGACCTCTTTGCTAAGACTCTCCAGAGAGCCGTCCTCAAAACCAACACACATCTTGACATATCTCCCACATTGATCGCAGTGTCTCCAGGAACGGCATTCAAGGAGCCAGGAACTTTTCTCCCTACACTGTCCATTGAGTTGTCCTCAAAACCAATATACATCCTGCTATATCTCCCACATGGAAAGTGCCAGGAGGGAGAAGTGGCGATTATGTTTAGACTTTCTCGGAACTGCTTCAAATCAACTAGATATCTTTGTGCTGTAAATCTCCCAACAGCCAAACGCAAAAGCAGCAAACATCTCGCTGTATGTCCCACATCCAAAGTGCCAAGAGAGAGCTTGCTCTCCCTGTCTTTGAGTACTGTTTTCGCTGTGCCGGTTACCTCTTTGCTAACATTCTCTTCAGCGCTGCAGGGAAACCAGGAACCACGTGGAGAAGGCACCCACACTGAAAGTGCCTGGAGGGAACATTGGGGCTTCTTCTCAGTGTCTCTGACATAGGGTTTCACTGTCCCGGGAAAGTCTCTGCTAACACCCTGCAGAGCGCTGTGCCCAATCTACAGAAACGTCTTGCGGTATCTCCTACAGGGAAAGTGCCAGGAGGGAATTGTCGAGCTTGTTCTCAGTGTCTCTGAGAATTGCTCTGATTATCCCTGTGACCTCTTTGCTAAGACTCTCCAGAGAGCCGTCCTCAAAACCAACACACATCTTGACATATCTCCCTCATTGATCGCAGTGTCTCCAGGAACGGCATTCAAGGAGCCAGGAACTTTTCTCCCTACACTGTCCATTGAGTTGTCCTCAAAACCAATATACATCCTGCTATATCTCCCACATGGAAAGTGCCAGGAGGGAGAAGTGGCGATTATGTTTAGACTTTCTCGGAACTGCTTCAAATCAACTAGATATCTTTGTGCTGTAAATCTCCCAACAGCCAAACGCAAAAGCAGCAAACATCTCGCTGTATGTCCCACATCCAAAGTGCCAAGAGAGAGCTTGCTCTCCCTGTCTTTGAGTACTGTTTTCGCTGTGCCGGTTACCTCTTTGCTAACATTCTCTTCAGCGCTGCAGGGAAACCAGGAACCACGTGGAGAAGGCACCCACACTGAAAGTGCCTGGAGGGAACATTGGGGCTTCTTCTCAGTGTCTCTGACATAGGGTTTCACTGTCCCGGGAAAGTCTCTGCTAACACCCTGCAGAGCGCTGTGCCCAATCTACAGAAACGTCTTGCGGTATCTCCTACAGGGAAAGTGCCAGGAGGGAACTGTCCATCTTGTTCTCAGTGTCTCTGAGAATTGCTCTGATTATCCCTGTGACCTCTTTGCTAAGACTCTCCAGAGAGCCGTCCTCAAAACAAACACACATCTTGACATATCTCCCACATTGATCGCAGTGTCTCCAGGAACGGCATTCAAGGAGCCAGGAACTTTTCTCCCTACACTGTCCATTGAGTTGTCCTCAAAACCAATATACATCCTGCTATATCTCCCACATGGAAAGTGCCAGGAGGGAGAAGTGGCGATTATGTTTAGACTTTCTCGGAACTGCTTCAAATCAACTAGATATCTTTGTGCTGTAAATCTCCCAACAGCCAAACGCAAAAGCAGCAAACATCTCGCTGTATGTCCCACATCCAAAGTGCCAAGAGAGAGCTTGCTCTCCCTGTCTTTGAGTACTGTTTTCGCTGTGCCGGTTACCTCTTTGCTAACATTCTCTTCAGCGCTGCAGGGAAACCAGGAACCACGTGGAGAAGGCACCCACACTGAAAGTGCCTGGAGGGAACATTGGGGCTTCTTCTCAGTGTCTCTGACATAGGGTTTCACTGTCCCGGGAAAGTCTCTGCTAACACCCTGCAGAGCGCTGTGCCCAATCTACAGAAACGTCTTGCGGTATCTCCTACAGGGAAAGTGCCAGGAGGGAACTGTCCATCTTGTTCTCAGTGTCTCTGAGAATTGCTCTGATTATCCCTGTGACCTCTTTGCTAAGACTCTCCAGAGAGCCGTCCTCAAAACCAACACACATCTTGACATATCTCCCACATTGATCGCAGTGTCTCCAGGAACGGCATTCAAGGAGCCAGGAACTTTTCTCCCTACACTGTCCATTGAGTTGTCCTCAAAACCAATATACATCCTGCTATATCTCCCACATGGAAAGTGCCAGGAGGGAGAAGTGGCGATTATGTTTAGACTTTCTCGGAACTGCTTCAAATCAACTAGATATCTTTGTGCTGTAAATCTCCCAACAGCCAAACGCAAAAGCAGCAAACATCTCGCTGTATGTCCCACATCCAAAGTACCAAGAGAGAGCTTGCTCTCCCTGTCTTTGAGTACTGTTTTCGCTGTGCCGGTTACCTCTTTGCTAACATTCTCTTCAGCGCTGCAGGGAAACCAGGAACCACGTGGAGAAGGCACCCACACTGAAAGTGCCTGGAGGGAACATTGGGGCTTCTTCTCAGTGTCTCTGACATAGGGTTTCACTGTCCCGGGAAAGTCTCTGCTAACACCCTGCAGAGCGCTGTGCCCAATCTACAGAAACGTCTTGCGGTATCTCCTACAGGGAAAGTGCCAGGAGGGAACTGTCCATCTTGTTCTCAGTGTCTCTGAGAATTGCTCTGATTATCCCTGTGACCTCTTTGCTAAGACTCTCCAGAGAGCCGTCCTCAAAACAAACACACATCTTGACATATCTCCCACATTGATCGCAGTGTCTCCAGGAACGGCATTCAAGGAGCCAGGAACTTTTCTCCCTACACTGTCCATTGAGTTGTCCTCAAAACCAATATACATCCTGCTATATCTCCCACATGGAAAGTGCCAGGAGGGAGAAGTGGCGATTATGTTTAGACTTTCTCGGAACTGCTTCAAATCAACTAGATATCTTTGTGCTGTAAATCTCCCAACAGCCAAACGCAAAAGCAGCAAACATCTCGCTGTATGTCCCACATCCAAAGTGCCAAGAGAGAGCTTGCTCTCCCTGTCTTTGAGTACTGTTTTCGCTGTGCCGGTTACCTCTTTGCTAACATTCTCTTCAGCGCTGCAGGGAAACCAGGAACCACGTGGAGAAGGCACCCACACTGAAAGTGCCTGGAGGGAACATTGGGGCTTCTTCTCAGTGTCTCTGACATAGGGTTTCACTGTCCCGGGAAAGTCTCTGCTAACACCCTGCAGAGCGCTGTGCCCAATCTACAGAAACGTCTTGCGGTATCTCCTACAGGGAAAGTGCCAGGAGGGAACTGTCCATCTTGTTCTCAGTGTCTCTGAGAATTGCTCTGATTATCCCTGTGACCTCTTTGCTAAGACTCTCCAGAGAGCCGTCCTCAAAACAAACACACATCTTGACATATCTCCCTCATTGATCGCAGTGTCTCCAGGAACGGCATTCAAGGAGCCAGGAACTTTTCTCCCTACACTGTCCATTGAGTTGTCCTCAAAACCAATATACATCCTGCTATATCTCCCACATGGAAAGTGCCAGGAGGGAGAAGTGGCGATTATGTTTAGACTTTCTCGGAACTGCTTCAAATCAACTAGATATCTTTGTGCTGTAAATCTCCCAACAGCCAAACGCAAAAGCAGCAAACATCTCGCTGTATGTCCCACATCCAAAGTGCCAAGAGAGAGCTTGCTCTCCCTGTCTTTGAGTACTGTTTTCGCTGTGCCGGTTACCTCTTTGCTAACATTCTCTTCAGCGCTGCAGGGAAACCAGGAACCACGTGGAGAAGGCACCCACACTGAAAGTGCCTGGAGGGAACATTGGGGCTTCTTCTCAGTGTCTCTGACATAGGGTTTCACTGTCCCGGGAAAGTCTCTGCTAACACCCTGCAGAGCGCTGTGCCCAATCTACAGAAACGTCTTGCGGTATCTCCTACAGGGAAAGTGCCAGGAGGGAACTGTCCATCTTGTTCTCAGTGTCTCTGAGAATTGCTCTGATTATCCCTGTGACCTCTTTGCTAAGACTCTCCAGAGAGCCGTCCTCAAAACAAACACACATCTTGACATATCTCCCACATTGATCGCAGTGTCTCCAGGAACGGCATTCAAGGAGCCAGGAACTTTTCTCCCTACACTGTCCATTGAGTTGTCCTCAAAACCAATATACATCCTGCTATATCTCCCACATGGAAAGTGCCAGGAGGGAGAAGTGGCGATTATGTTTAGACTTTCTCGGAACTGCTTCAAATCAACTAGATATCTTTGTGCTGTAAATCTCCCAACAGCCAAACGCAAAAGCAGCAAACATCTCGCTGTATGTCCCACATCCAAAGTGCCAAGAGAGAGCTTGCTCTCCCTGTCTTTGAGTACTGTTTTCGCTGTGCCGGTTACCTCTTTGCTAACATTCTCTTCAGCGCTGCAGGGAAACCAGGAACCACGTGGAGAAGGCACCCACACTGAAAGTGCCTGGAGGGAACATTGGGGCTTCTTCTCAGTGTCTCTGACATAGGGTTTCACTGTCCCGGGAAAGTCTCTGCTAACACCCTGCAGAGCGCTGTGCCCAATCTACAGAAACGTCTTGCGGTATCTCCTACAGGGAAAGTGCCAGGAGGGAATTGTCGAGCTTGTTCTCAGTGTCTCTGAGAATTGCTCTGATTATCCCTGTGACCTCTTTGCTAAGACTCTCCAGAGAGCCGTCCTCAAAACAAACACACATCTTGACATATCTCCCACATTGATCGCAGTGTCTCCAGGAACGGCATTCAAGGAGCCAGGAACTTTTCTCCCTACACTGTCCATTGAGTTGTCCTCAAAACCAATATACATCCTGCTATATCTCCCACATGGAAAGTGCCAGGAGGGAGAAGTGGCGATTATGTTTAGACTTTCTCGGAACTGCTTCAAATCAACTAGATATCTTTGTGCTGTAAATCTCCCAACAGCCAAACGCAAAAGCAGCAAACATCTCGCTGTATGTCCCACATCCAAAGTGCCAAGAGAGAGCTTGCTCTCCCTGTCTTTGAGTACTGTTTTCGCTGTGCCGGTTACCTCTTTGCTAACATTCTCTTCAGCGCTGCAGGGAAACCAGGAACCACGTGGAGAAGGCACCCACACTGAAAGTGCCTGGAGGGAACATTGGGGCTTCTTCTCAGTGTCTCTGACATAGGGTTTCACTGTCCCGGGAAAGTCTCTGCTAACACCCTGCAGAGCGCTGTGCCCAATCTACAGAAACGTCTTGCGGTATCTCCTACAGGGAAAGTGCCAGGAGGGAACTGTCCATCTTGTTCTCAGTGTCTCTGAGAATTGCTCTGATTATCCCTGTGACCTCTTTGCTAAGACTCTCCAGAGAGCCGTCCTCAAAACAAACACACATCTTGACATATCTCCCTCATTGATCGCAGTGTCTCCAGGAACGGCATTCAAGGAGCCAGGAACTTTTCTCCCTACACTGTCCATTGAGTTGTCCTCAAAACCAATATACATCCTGCTATATCTCCCACATGGAAAGTGCCAGGAGGGAGAAGTGGCGATTATGTTTAGACTTTCTCGGAACTGCTTCAAATCAACTAGATATCTTTGTGCTGTAAATCTCCCAACAGCCAAACGCAAAAGCAGCAAACATCTCGCTGTATGTCCCACATCCAAAGTGCCAAGAGAGAGCTTGCTCTCCCTGTCTTTGAGTACTGTTTTCGCTGTGCCGGTTACCTCTTTGCTAACATTCTCTTCAGCGCTGCAGGGAAACCAGGAACCACGTGGAGAAGGCACCCACACTGAAAGTGCCTGGAGGGAACATTGGGGCTTCTTCTCAGTGTCTCTGACATAGGGTTTCACTGTCCCGGGAAAGTCTCTGCTAACACCCTGCAGAGCGCTGTGCCCAATCTACAGAAACGTCTTGCGGTATCTCCTACAGGGAAAGTGCCAGGAGGGAATTGTCGAGCTTGTTCTCAGTGTCTCTGAGAATTGCTCTGATTATCCCTGTGACCTCTTTGCTAAGACTCTCCAGAGAGCCGTCCTCAAAACCAACACACATCTTGACATATCTCCCTCATTGATCGCAGTGTCTCCAGGAACGGCATTCAAGGAGCCAGGAACTTTTCTCCCTACACTGTCCATTGAGTTGTCCTCAAAACCAATATACATCCTGCTATATCTCCCACATGGAAAGTGCCAGGAGGGAGAAGTGGCGATTATGTTTAGACTTTCTCGGAACTGCTTCAAATCAACTAGATATCTTTGTGCTGTAAATCTCCCAACAGCCAAACGCAAAAGCAGCAAACATCTCGCTGTATGTCCCACATCCAAAGTGCCAAGAGAGAGCTTGCTCTCCCTGTCTTTGAGTACTGTTTTCGCTGTGCCGGTTACCTCTTTGCTAACATTCTCTTCAGCGCTGCAGGGAAACCAGGAACCACGTGGAGAAGGCACCCACACTGAAAGTGCCTGGAGGGAACATTGGGGCTTCTTCTCAGTGTCTCTGACATAGGGTTTCACTGTCCCGGGAAAGTCTCTGCTAACACCCTGCAGAGCGCTGTGCCCAATCTACAGAAACGTCTTGCGGTATCTCCTACAGGGAAAGTGCCAGGAGGGAATTGTCGAGCTTGTTCTCAGTGTCTCTGAGAATTGCTCTGATTATCCCTGTGACCTCTTTGCTAAGACTCTCCAGAGAGCCGTCCTCAAAACCAACACACATCTTGACATATCTCCCTCATTGATCGCAGTGTCTCCAGGAACGGCATTCAAGGAGCCAGGAACTTTTCTCCCTACACTGTCCATTGAGTTGTCCTCAAAACCAATATACATCCTGCTATATCTCCCACATGGAAAGTGCCAGGAGGGAGAAGTGGCGATTATGTTTAGACTTTCTCGGAACTGCTTCAAATCAACTAGATATCTTTGTGCTGTAAATCTCCCAACAGCCAAACGCAAAAGCAGCAAACATCTCGCTGTATGTCCCACATCCAAAGTGCCAAGAGAGAGCTTGCTCTCCCTGTCTTTGAGTACTGTTTTCACTGTCCCGGTTACCTCTTTGCTAACATTCTCTTCAGCGCTGCAGGGAAACCAGGAAGCACGTGGAGAAGGCACCCACACTGAAAGTGCCTGGAGGGAACATTGGGGCTTCTTCTCAGTGTCTCTGACATAGGGTTTCACTGTCCCGGGAAAGTCTCTGCTAACACCCTGCAGAGCGCTGTGCCCAATCTACAGAAACGTCTTGCGGTATCTCCTACAGGGAAAGTGCCAGGAGGGAACTGTCCATCTTGTTCTCAGTGTCTCTGAGAATTGCTCTGATTATCCCTGTGACCTCTTTGCTAAGACTCTCCAGAGAGCCGTCCTCAAAACAAACACACATCTTGACATATCTCCCACATTGATCGCAGTGTCTCCAGGAACGGCATTCAAGGAGCCAGGAACTTTTCTCCCTACACTGTCCATTGAGTTGTCCTCAAAACCAATATACATCCTGCTATATCTCCCACATGGAAAGTGCCAGGAGGGAGAAGTGGCGATTATGTTTAGACTTTCTCGGAACTGCTTCAAATCAACTAGATATCTTTGTGCTGTAAATCTCCCAACAGCCAAACGCAAAAGCAGCAAACATCTCGCTGTATGTCCCACATCCAAAGTGCCAAGAGAGAGCTTGCTCTCCCTGTCTTTGAGTACTGTTTTCGCTGTCCCGGTTACCTCTTTGCTAACATTCTCTTCAGCGCTGCAGGGAAACCAGGAACCACGTGGAGAAGGCACCCACACTGAAAGTGCCTGGAGGGAACATTGGGGCTTCTTCTCAGTGTCTCTGACATAGGGTTTCACTGTCCCGGGAAAGTCTCTGCTAACACCCTGCAGAGCGCTGTGCCCAATCTACAGAAACGTCTTGCGGTATCTCCTACAGGGAAAGTGCCAGGAGGGAATTGTCGAGCTTGTTCTCAGTGTCTCTGAGAATTGCTCTGATTATCCCTGTGACCTCTTTGCTAAGACTCTCCAGAGAGCCGTCCTCAAAACCAACACACATCTTGACATATCTCCCACATTGATCGCAGTGTCTCCAGGAACGGCATTCAAGGAGCCAGGAACTTTTCTCCCTACACTGTCCATTGAGTTGTCCTCAAAACCAATATACATCCTGCTATATCTCCCACATGGAAAGTGCCAGGAGGGAGAAGTGGCGATTATGTTTAGACTTTCTCGGAACTGCTTCAAATCAACTAGATATCTTTGTGCTGTAAATCTCCCAACAGCCAAACGCAAAAGCAGCAAACATCTCGCTGTATGTCCCACATCCAAAGTGCCAAGAGAGAGCTTGCTCTCCCTGTCTTTGAGTACTGTTTTCGCTGTGCCGGTTACCTCTTTGCTAACATTCTCTTCAGCGCTGCAGGGAAACCAGGAACCACGTGGAGAAGGCACCCACACTGAAAGTGCCTGGAGGGAACATTGGGGCTTCTTCTCAGTGTCTCTGACATAGGGTTTCACTGTCCCGGGAAAGTCTCTGCTAACACCCTGCAGAGCGCTGTGCCCAATCTACAGAAACGTCTTGCGGTATCTCCTACAGGGAAAGTGCCAGGAGGGAACTGTCGAGCTTGTTCTCAGTGTCTCTGAGAATTGCTCTGATTATCCCTGTGACCTCTTTGCTAAGACTCTCCAGAGAGCCGTCCTCAAAACCAACACACATCTTGACATATCTCCCACATTGATCGCAGTGTCTCCAGGAACGGCATTCAAGGAGCCAGGAACTTTTCTCCCTACACTGTCCATTGAGTTGTCCTCAAAACCAATATACATCCTGCTATATCTCCCACATGGAAAGTGCCAGGAGGGAGAAGTGGCGATTATGTTTAGACTTTCTCGGAACTGCTTCAAATCAACTAGATATCTTTGTGCTGTAAATCTCCCAACAGCCAAACGCAAAAGCAGCAAACATCTCGCTGTATGTCCCACATCCAAAGTGCCAAGAGAGAGCTTGCTCTCCCTGTCTTTGAGTACTGTTTTCGCTGTGCCGGTTACCTCTTTGCTAACATTCTCTTCAGCGCTGCAGGGAAACCAGGAACCACGTGGAGAAGGCACCCACACTGAAAGTGCCTGGAGGGAACATTGGGGCTTCTTCTCAGTGTCTCTGACATAGGGTTTCACTGTCCCGGGAAAGTCTCTGCTAACACCCTGCAGAGCGCTGTGCCCAATCTACAGAAACGTCTTGCGGTATCTCCTACAGGGAAAGTGCCAGGAGGGAATTGTCCAGCTTGTTCTCAGTGTCTCTGAGAATTGCTCTGATTATCCCTGTGACCTCTTTGCTAAGACTCTCCAGAGAGCCGTCCTCAAAACCAACACACATCTTGACATATCTCCCACATTGATCGCAGTGTCTCCAGGAACGGCATTCAAGGAGCCAGGAACTTTTCTCCCTACACTGTCCATTGAGTTGTCCTCAAAACCAATATACATCCTGCTATATCTCCCACATGGAAAGTGCCAGGAGGGAGAAGTGGCGATTATGTTTAGACTTTCTCGGAACTGCTTCAAATCAACTAGATATCTTTGTGCTGTAAATCTCCCAACAGCCAAACGCAAAAGCAGCAAACATCTCGCTGTATGTCCCACATCCAAAGTGCCAAGAGAGAGCTTGCTCTCCCTGTCTTTGAGTTCTGTTTTCGCTGTGCCGGTTACCTCTTTGCTAACATTCTCTTCAGCGCTGCAGGGAAACCAGGAACCACGTGGAGAAGGCACCCACACTGAAAGTGCCTGGAGGGAACATTGGGGCTTCTTCTCAGTGTCTCTGACATAGGGTTTCACTGTCCCGGGAAAGTCTCTGCTAACACCCTGCAGAGCGCTGTGCCCAATCTACAGAAACGTCTTGCGGTATCTCCTACAGGGAAAGTGCCAGGAGGGAACTGTCCATCTTGTTCTCAGTGTCTCTGAGAATTGCTCTGATTATCCCTGTGACCTCTTTGCTAAGACTCTCCAGAGAGCCGTCCTCAAAACAAACACACATCTTGACATATCTCCCACATTGATCGCAGTGTCTCCAGGAACGGCATTCAAGGAGCCAGGAACTTTTCTCCCTACACTGTCCATTGAGTTGTCCTCAAAACCAATATACATCCTGCTATATCTCCCACATGGAAAGTGCCAGGAGGGAGAAGTGGCGATTATGTTTAGACTTTCTCGGAACTGCTTCAAATCAACTAGATATCTTTGTGCTGTAAATCTCCCAACAGCCAAACGCAAAAGCAGCAAACATCTCGCTGTATGTCCCACATCCAAAGTGCCAAGAGAGAGCTTGCTCTCCCTGTCTTTGAGTACTGTTTTCGCTGTGCCGGTTACCTCTTTGCTAACATTCTCTTCAGCGCTGCAGGGAAACCAGGAACCACGTGGAGAAGGCACCCACACTGAAAGTGCCTGGAGGGAACATTGGGGCTTCTTCTCAGTGTCTCTGACATAGGGTTTCACTGTCCCGGGAAAGTCTCTGCTAACACCCTGCAGAGCGCTGTGCCCAATCTACAGAAACGTCTTGCGGTATCTCCTACAGGGAAAGTGCCAGGAGGGAACTGTCGAGCTTGTTCTCAGTGTCTCTGAGAATTGCTCTGATTATCCCTGTGACCTCTTTGCTAAGACTCTCCAGAGAGCCGTCCTCAAAACCAACACACATCTTGACATATCTCCCACATTGATCGCAGTGTCTCCAGGAACGGCATTCAAGGAGCCAGGAACTTTTCTCCCTACACTGTCCATTGAGTTGTCCTCAAAACCAATATACATCCTGCTATATCTCCCACATGGAAAGTGCCAGGAGGGAGAAGTGGCGATTATGTTTAGACTTTCTCGGAACTGCTTCAAATCAACTAGATATCTTTGTGCTGTAAATCTCCCAACAGCCAAACGCAAAAGCAGCAAACATCTCGCTGTATGTCCCACATCCAAAGTGCCAAGAGAGAGCTTGCTCTCCCTGTCTTTGAGTACTGTTTTCGCTGTGCCGGTTACCTCTTTGCTAACATTCTCTTCAGCGCTGCAGGGAAACCAGGAACCACGTGGAGAAGGCACCCACACTGAAAGTGCCTGGAGGGAACATTGGGGCTTCTTCTCAGTGTCTCTGACATAGGGTTTCACTGTCCCGGGAAAGTCTCTGCTAACACCCTGCAGAGCGCTGTGCCCAATCTACAGAAACGTCTTGCGGTATCTCCTACAGGGAAAGTGCCAGGAGGGAACTGTCCATCTTGTTCTCAGTGTCTCTGAGAATTGCTCTGATTATCCCTGTGACCTCTTTGCTAAGACTCTCCAGAGAGCCGTCCTCAAAACCAACACACATCTTGACATATCTCCCTCATTGATCGCAGTGTCTCCAGGAACGGCATTCAAGGAGCCAGGAACTTTTCTCCCTACACTGTCCATTGAGTTGTCCTCAAAACCAATATACATCCTGCTATATCTCCCACATGGAAAGTGCCAGGAGGGAGAAGTGGCGATTATGTTTAGACTTTCTCGGAACTGCTTCAAATCAACTAGATATCTTTGTGCTGTAAATCTCCCAACAGCCAAACGCAAAAGCAGCAAACATCTCGCTGTATGTCCCACATCCAAAGTGCCAAGAGAGAGCTTGCTCTCCCTCTCTTTGAGTACTGTTTTCGCTGTGCCGGTTACCTCTTTGCTAACATTCTCTTCAGCGCTGCAGGGAAACCAGGAACCACGTGGAGAAGGCACCCACACTGAAAGTGCCTGGAGGGAACATTGGGGCTTCTTCTCAGTGTCTCTGACATAGGGTTTCACTGTCCCGGGAAAGTCTCTGCTAACACCCTGCAGAGCGCTGTGCCCAATCTACAGAAACGTCTTGCGGTATCTCCTACAGGGAAAGTGCCAGGAGGGAACTGTCCATCTTGTTCTCAGTGTCTCTGAGAATTGCTCTGATTATCCCTGTGACCTCTTTGCTAAGACTCTCCAGAGAGCCGTCCTCAAAACCAACACACATCTTGACATATCTCCCACATTGATCGCAGTGTCTCCAGGAACGGCATTCAAGGAGCCAGGAACTTTTCTCCCTACACTGTCCATTGAGTTGTCCTCAAAACCAATATACATCCTGCTATATCTCCCACATGGAAAGTGCCAGGAGGGAGAAGTGGCGATTATGTTTAGACTTTCTCGGAACTGCTTCAAATCAACTAGATATCTTTGTGCTGTAAATCTCCCAACAGCCAAACGCAAAAGCAGCAAACATCTCGCTGTATGTCCCACATCCAAAGTGCCAAGAGAGAGCTTGCTCTCCCTGTCTTTGAGTACTGTTTTCGCTGTGCCGGTTACCTCTTTGCTAACATTCTCTTCAGCGCTGCAGGGAAACCAGGAACCACGTGGAGAAGGCACCCACACTGAAAGTGCCTGGAGGGAACATTGGGGCTTCTTCTCAGTGTCTCTGACATAGGGTTTCACTGTCCCGGGAAAGTCTCTGCTAACACCCTGCAGAGCGCTGTGCCCAATCTACAGAAACGTCTTGCGGTATCTCCTACAGGGAAAGTGCCAGGAGGGAACTGTCCATCTTGTTCTCAGTGTCTCTGAGAATTGCTCTGATTATCCCTGTGACCTCTTTGCTAAGACTCTCCAGAGAGCCGTCCTCAAAACCAACACACATCTTGACATATCTCCCTCATTGATCGCAGTGTCTCCAGGAACGGCATTCAAGGAGCCAGGAACTTTTCTCCCTACACTGTCCATTGAGTTGTCCTCAAAACCAATATACATCCTGCTATATCTCCCACATGCAAAGTGCCAGGAGGGAGAAGTGGCGATTATGTTTAGACTTTCTCGGAACTGCTTCAAATCAACTAGATATCTTTGTGCTGTAAATCTCCCAACAGCCAAACGCAAAAGCAGCAAACATCTCGCTGTATGTCCCACATCCAAAGTGCCAAGAGAGAGCTTGCTCTCCCTGTCTTTGAGTACTGTTTTCACTGTCCCGGTTACCTCTTTGCTAACATTCTCTTCAGCGCTGCAGGGAAACCAGGAACCACGTGGAGAAGGCACCCACACTGAAAGTGCCTGGAGGGAACATTGGGGCTTCTTCTCAGTGTCTCTGACATAGGGTTTCACTGTCCCGGGAAAGTCTCTGCTAACACCCTGCAGAGCGCTGTGCCCAATCTACAGAAACGTCTTGCGGTATCTCCTACAGGGAAAGTGCCAGGAGGGAACTGTCCATCTTGTTCTCAGTGTCTCTGAGAATTGCTCTGATTATCCCTGTGACCTCTTTGCTAAGACTCTCCAGAGAGCCGTCCTCAAAACAAACACACATCTTGACATATCTCCCACATTGATCGCAGTGTCTCCAGGAACGGCATTCAAGGAGCCAGGAACTTTTCTCCCTACACTGTCCATTGAGTTGTCCTCAAAACCAATATACATCCTGCTATATCTCCCACATGGAAAGTGCCAGGAGGGAGAAGTGGCGATTAGGTTTAGACTTTCTCGGAACTGCTTCAAATCAACTAGATATCTTTGTGCTGTAAATCTCCCAACAGCCAAACGCAAAAGCAGCAAACATCTCGCTGTATGTCCCACATCCAAAGTGCCAAGAGAGAGCTTGCTCTCCCTGTCTTTGAGTACTGTTTTCGCTGTCCCGGTTACCTCTTTGCTAACATTCTCTTCAGCGCTGCAGGGAAACCAGGAACCACGTGGAGAAGGCACCCACACTGAAAGTGCCTGGAGGGAACATTGGGGCTTCTTCTCAGTGTCTCTGACATAGGGTTTCACTGTCCCGGGAAAGTCTCTGCTAACACCCTGCAGAGCGCTGTGCCCAATCTACAGAAACGTCTTGCGGTATCTCCTACAGGGAAAGTGCCAGGAGGGAACTGTCCATCTTGTTCTCAGTGTCTCTGAGAATTGCTCTGATTATCCCTGTGACCTCTTTGCTAAGACTCTCCAGAGAGCCGTCCTCAAAACCAACACACATCTTGACATATCTCCCACATTGATCGCAGTGTCTCCAGGAACGGCATTCAAGGAGCCAGGAACTTTTCTCCCTACACTGTCCATTGAGTTGTCCTCAAAACCAATATACATCCTGCTATATCTCCCACATGGAAAGTGCCAGGAGGGAGAAGTGGCGATTATGTTTAGACTTTCTCGGAACTGCTTCAAATCAACTAGATATCTTTGTGCTGTAAATCTCCCAACAGCCAAACGCAAAAGCAGCAAACATCTCGCTGTATGTCCCACATCCAAAGTGCCAAGAGAGAGCTTGCTCTCCCTGTCTTTGAGTACTGTTTTCGCTGTGCCGGTTACCTCTTTGCTAACATTCTCTTCAGCGCTGCAGGGAAACCAGGAACCACGTGGAGAAGGCACCCACACTGAAAGTGCCTGGAGGGAACATTGGGGCTTCTTCTCAGTGTCTCTGACATAGGGTTTCACTGTCCCGGGAAAGTCTCTGCTAACACCCTGCAGAGCGCTGTGCCCAATCTACAGAAACGTCTTGCGGTATCTCCTACAGGGAAAGTGCCAGGAGGGAACTGTCCATCTTGTTCTCAGTGTCTCTGAGAATTGCTCTGATTATCCCTGTGACCTCTTTGCTAAGACTCTCCAGAGAGCCGTCCTCAAAACCAACACACATCTTGACATATCTCCCACATTGATCGCAGTGTCTCCAGGAACGGCATTCAAGGAGCCAGGAACTTTTCTCCCTACACTGTCCATTGAGTTGTCCTCAAAACCAATATACATCCTGCTATATCTCCCACATGGAAAGTGCCAGGAGGGAGAAGTGGCGATTATGTTTAGACTTTCTCGGAACTGCTTCAAATCAACTAGATATCTTTGTGCTGTAAATCTCCCAACAGCCAAACGCAAAAGCAGCAAACATCTCGCTGTATGTCCCACATCCAAAGTGCCAAGAGAGAGCTTGCTCTCCCTGTCTTTGAGTACTGTTTTCGCTGTGCCGGTTACCTCTTTGCTAACATTCTCTTCAGCGCTGCAGGGAAACCAGGAACCACGTGGAGAAGGCACCCACACTGAAAGTGCCTGGAGGGAACATTGGGGCTTCTTCTCAGTGTCTCTGACATAGGGTTTCACTGTCCCGGGAAAGTCTCTGCTAACACCCTGCAGAGCGCTGTGCCCAATCTACAGAAACGTCTTGCGGTATCTCCTACAGGGAAAGTGCCAGGAGGGAACTGTCCATCTTGTTCTCAGTGTCTCTGAGAATTGCTCTGATTATCCCTGTGACCTCTTTGCTAAGACTCTCCAGAGAGCCGTCCTCAAAACCAACACACATCTTGACATATCTCCCACATTGATCGCAGTGTCTCCAGGAACGGCATTCAAGGAGCCAGGAACTTTTCTCCCTACACTGTCCATTGAGTTGTCCTCAAAACCAATATACATCCTGCTATATCTCCCACATGGAAAGTGCCAGGAGGGAGAAGTGGCGATTATGTTTAGACTTTCTCGGAACTGCTTCAAATCAACTAGATATCTTTGTGCTGTAAATCTCCCAACAGCCAAACGCAAAAGCAGCAAACATCTCGCTGTATGTCCCACATCCAAAGTGCCAAGAGAGAGCTTGCTCTCCCTGTCTTTGAGTACTGTTTTCGCTGTGCCGGTTACCTCTTTGCTAACATTCTCTTCAGCGCTGCAGGGAAACCAGGAACCACGTGGAGAAGGCACCCACACTGAAAGTGCCTGGAGGGAACATTGGGGCTTCTTCTCAGTGTCTCTGACATAGGGTTTCACTGTCCCGGGAAAGTCTCTGCTAACACCCTGCAGAGCGCTGTGCCCAATCTACAGAAACGTCTTGCGGTATCTCCTACAGGGAAAGTGCCAGGAGGGAACCGTCCATCTTGTTCTCAGTGTCTCTGAGAATTGCTCTGATTATCCCTGTGACCTCTTTGCTAAGACTCTCCAGAGAGCCGTCCTCAAAACCAACACACATCTTGACATATCTCCCTCATTGATCGCAGTGTCTCCAGGAACGGCATTCAAGGAGCCAGGAACTTTTCTCCCTACACTGTCCATTGAGTTGTCCTCAAAACCAATATACATCCTGCTATATCTCCCACATGGAAAGTGCCAGGAGGGAGAAGTGGCGATTATGTTTAGACTTTCTCGGAACTGCTTCAAATCAACTAGATATCTTTGTGCTGTAAATCTCCCAACAGCCAAACGCAAAAGCAGCAAACATCTCGCTGTATGTCCCACATCCAAAGTGCCAAGAGAGAGCTTGCTCTCCCTGTCTTTGAGTACTGTTTTCGCTGTGCCGGTTACCTCTTTGCTAACATTCTCTTCAGCGCTGCAGGGAAACCAGGAACCACGTGGAGAAGGCACCCACACTGAAAGTGCCTGGAGGGAACATTGGGGCTTCTTCTCAGTGTCTCTGACATAGGGTTTCACTGTCCCGGGAAAGTCTCTGCTAACACCCTGCAGAGCGCTGTGCCCAATCTACAGAAACGTCTTGCGGTATCTCCTACAGGGAAAGTGCCAGGAGGGAACTGTCCATCTTGTTCTCAGTGTCTCTGAGAATTGCTCTGATTATCCCTGTGACCTCTTTGCTAAGACTCTCCAGAGAGCCGTCCTCAAAACCAACACACATCTTGACATATCTCCCACATTGATCGCAGTGTCTCCAGGAACGGCATTCAAGGAGCCAGGAACTTTTCTCCCTACACTGTCCATTGAGTTGTCCTCAAAACCAATATACATCCTGCTATATCTCCCACATGGAAAGTGCCAGGAGGGAGAAGTGGCGATTATGTTTAGACTTTCTCGGAACTGCTTCAAATCAACTAGATATCTTTGTGCTGTAAATCTCCCAACAGCCAAACGCAAAAGCAGCAAACATCTCGCTGTATGTCCCACATCCAAAGTGCCAAGAGAGAGCTTGCTCTCCCTGTCTTTGAGTACTGTTTTCGCTGTGCCGGTTACCTCTTTGCTAACATTCTCTTCAGCGCTGCAGGGAAACCAGGAACCACGTGGAGAAGGCACCCACACTGAAAGTGCCTGGAGGGAACATTGGGGCTTCTTCTCAGTGTCTCTGACATAGGGTTTCACTGTCCCGGGAAAGTCTCTGCTAACACCCTGCAGAGCGCTGTGCCCAATCTACAGAAACGTCTTGCGGTATCTCCTACAGGGAAAGTGCCAGGAGGGAACTGTCCATCTTGTTCTCAGTGTCTCTGAGAATTGCTCTGATTATCCCTGTGACCTCTTTGCTAAGACTCTCCAGAGAGCCGTCCTCAAAACCAACACACATCTTGACATATCTCCCACATTGATCGCAGTGTCTCCAGGAACGGCATTCAAGGAGCCAGGAACTTTTCTCCCTACACTGTCCATTGAGTTGTCCTCAAAACCAATATACATCCTGCTATATCTCCCACATGGAAAGTGCCAGGAGGGAGAAGTGGCGATTAGGTTTAGACTTTCTCGGAACTGCTTCAAATCAACTAGATATCTTTGTGCTGTAAATCTCCCAACAGCCAAACGCAAAAGCAGCAAACATCTCGCTGTATGTCCCACATCCAAAGTGCCAAGAGAGAGCTTGCTCTCCCTGTCTTTGAGTACTGTTTTCGCTGTGCCGGTTACCTCTTTGCTAACATTCTCTTCAGCGCTGCAGGGAAACCAGGAACCACGTGGAGAAGGCACCCACACTGAAAGTGCCTGGAGGGAACATTGGGGCTTCTTCTCAGTGTCTCTGACATAGGGTTTCACTGTCCCGGGAAAGTCTCTGCTAACACCCTGCAGAGCGCTGTGCCCAATGTACAGAAACGTCTTGCGGTATCTCCTACAGGGAAAGTGCCAGGAGGGAACTGTCCATCTTGTTCTCAGTGTCTCTGAGAATTGCTCTGATTATCCCTGTGACCTCTTTGCTAAGACTCTCCAGAGAGCCGTCCTCAAAACCAACACACATCTTGACATATCTCCCTCATTGATCGCAGTGTCTCCAGGAACGGCATTCAAGGAGCCAGGAACTTTTCTCCCTACACTGTCCATTGAGTTGTCCTCAAAACCAATATACATCCTGCTATATCTCCCACATGGAAAGTGCCAGGAGGGAGAAGTGGCGATTAGGTTTAGACTTTCTCGGAACTGCTTCAAATCAACTAGATATCTTTGTGCTGTAAATCTCCCAACAGCCAAACGCAAAAGCAGCAAACATCTCGCTGTATGTCCCACATCCAAAGTGCCAAGAGAGAGCTTGCTCTCCCTGTCTTTGAGTACTGTTTTCGCTGTCCCGGTTACCTCTTTGCTAACATTCTCTTCAGCGCTGCAGGGAAACCAGGAACCACGTGGAGAAGGCACCCACACTGAAAGTGCCTGGAGGGAACATTGGGGCTTCTTCTCAGTGTCTCTGACATAGGGTTTCACTGTCCCGGGAAAGTCTCTGCTAACACCCTGCAGAGCGCTGTGCCCAATCTACAGAAACGTCTTGCGGTATCTCCTACAGGGAAAGTGCCAGGAGGGAACTGTCCATCTTGTTCTCAGTGTCTCTGAGAATTGCTCTGATTATCCCTGTGACCTCTTTGCTAAGACTCTCCAGAGAGCCGTCCTCAAAACCAACACACATCTTGACATATCTCCCACATTGATCGCAGTGTCTCCAGGAACGGCATTCAAGGAGCCAGGAACTTTTCTCCCTACACTGTCCATTGAGTTGTCCTCAAAACCAATATACATCCTGCTATATCTCCCACATGGAAAGTGCCAGGAGGGAGAAGTGGCGATTAGGTTTAGACTTTCTCGGAACTGCTTCAAATCAACTAGATATCTTTGTGCTGTAAATCTCCCAACAGCCAAACGCAAAAGCAGCAAACATCTCGCTGTATGTCCCACATCCAAAGTGCCAAGAGAGAGCTTGCTCTCCCTGTCTTTGAGTACTGTTTTCGCTGTGCCGGTTACCTCTTTGCTAACATTCTCTTCAGCGCTGCAGGGAAACCAGGAACCACGTGGAGAAGGCACCCACACTGAAAGTGCCTGGAGGGAACATTGGGGCTTCTTCTCAGTGTCTCTGACATAGGGTTTCACTGTCCCGGGAAAGTCTCTGCTAACACCCTGCAGAGCGCTGTGCCCAATCTACAGAAACGTCTTGCGGTATCTCCTACAGGGAAAGTGCCAGGAGGGAACTGTCCATCTTGTTCTCAGTGTCTCTGAGAATTGCTCTGATTATCCCTGTGACCTCTTTGCTAAGACTCTCCAGAGAGCCGTCCTCAAAACCAACACACATCTTGACATATCTCCCACATTGATCGCAGTGTCTCCAGGAACGGCATTCAAGGAGCCAGGAACTTTTCTCCCTACACTGTCCATTGAGTTGTCCTCAAAACCAATATACATCCTGCTATATCTCCCACATGGAAAGTGCCAGGAGGGAGAAGTGGCGATTATGTTTAGACTTTCTCGGAACTGCTTCAAATCAACTAGATATCTTTGTGCTGTAAATCTCCCAACAGCCAAACGCAAAAGCAGCAAACATCTCGCTGTATGTCCCACATCCAAAGTGCCAAGAGAGAGCTTGCTCTCCCTGTCTTTGAGTACTGTTTTCGCTGTGCCGGTTACCTCTTTGCTAACATTCTCTTCAGCGCTGCAGGGAAACCAGGAACCACGTGGAGAAGGCACCCACACTGAAAGTGCCTGGAGGGAACATTGGGGCTTCTTCTCAGTGTCTCTGACATAGGGTTTCACTGTCCCGGGAAAGTCTCTGCTAACACCCTGCAGAGCGCTGTGCCCAATCTACAGAAACGTCTTGCGGTATCTCCTACAGGGAAAGTGCCAGGAGGGAATTGTCGAGCTTGTTCTCAGTGTCTCTGAGAATTGCTCTGATTATCCCTGTGACCTCTTTGCTAAGACTCTCCAGAGAGCCGTCCTCAAAACCAACACACATCTTGACATATCTCCCTCATTGATCGCAGTGTCTCCAGGAACGGCATTCAAGGAGCCAGGAACTTTTCTCCCTACACTGTCCATTGAGTTGTCCTCAAAACCAATATACATCCTGCTATATCTCCCACATGGAAAGTGCCAGGAGGGAGAAGTGGCGATTATGTTTAGACTTTCTCGGAACTGCTTCAAATCAACTAGATATCTTTGTGCTGTAAATCTCCCAACAGCCAAACGCAAAAGCAGCAAACATCTCGCTGTATGTCCCACATCCAAAGTGCCAAGAGAGAGCTTGCTCTCCCTGTCTTTGAGTACTGTTTTCGCTGTGCCGGTTACCTCTTTGCTAACATTCTCTTCAGCGCTGCAGGGAAACCAGGAACCACGTGGAGAAGGCACCCACACTGAAAGTGCCTGGAGGGAACATTGGGGCTTCTTCTCAGTGTCTCTGACATAGGGTTTCACTGTCCCGGGAAAGTCTCTGCTAACACCCTGCAGAGCGCTGTGCCCAATCTACAGAAACGTCTTGCGGTATCTCCTACAGGGAAAGTGCCAGGAGGGAACTGTCCATCTTGTTCTCAGTGTCTCTGAGAATTGCTCTGATTATCCCTGTGACCTCTTTGCTAAGACTCTCCAGAGAGCCGTCCTCAAAACCAACACACATCTTGACATATCTCCCACATTGATCGCAGTGTCTCCAGGAACGGCATTCAAGGAGCCAGGAACTTTTCTCCCTACACTGTCCATTGAGTTGTCCTCAAAACCAATATACATCCTGCTATATCTCCCACATGGAAAGTGCCAGGAGGGAGAAGTGGCGATTATGTTTAGACTTTCTCGGAACTGCTTCAAATCAACTAGATATCTTTGTGCTGTAAATCTCCCAACAGCCAAACGCAAAAGCAGCAAACATCTCGCTGTATGTCCCACATCCAAAGTGCCAAGAGAGAGCTTGCTCTCCCTGTCTTTGAGTACTGTTTTCGCTGTGCCGGTTACCTCTTTGCTAACATTCTCTTCAGCGATGCAGGGAAACCAGGAACCACGTGGAGAAGGCACCCACACTGAAAGTGCCTGGAGGGAACATTGGGGCTTCTTCTCAGTGTCTCTGACATAGGGTTTCACTGTCCCGGGAAAGTCTCTGCTAACACCCTGCAGAGCGCTGTGCCCAATCTACAGAAACGTCTTGCGGTATCTCCTACAGGGAAAGTGCCAGGAGGGAACTGTCCATCTTGTTCTCAGTGTCTCTGAGAATTGCTCTGATTATCCCTGTGACCTCTTTGCTAAGACTCTCCAGAGAGCCGTCCTCAAAACCAACACACATCTTGACATATCTCCCTCATTGATCGCAGTGTCTCCAGGAACGGCATTCAAGGAGCCAGGAACTTTTCTCCCTACACTGTCCATTGAGTTGTCCTCAAAACCAATATACATCCTGCTATATCTCCCACATGGAAAGTGCCAGGAGGGAGAAGTGGCGATTATGTTTAGACTTTCTCGGAACTGCTTCAAATCAACTAGATATCTTTGTGCTGTAAATCTCCCAACAGCCAAACGCAAAAGCAGCAAACATCTCGCTGTATGTCCCACATCCAAAGTGCCAAGAGAGAGCTTGCTCTCCCTGTCTTTGAGTACTGTTTTCACTGTCCCGGTTACCTCTTTGCTAACATTCTCTTCAGCGCTGCAGGGAAACCAGGAACCACGTGGAGAAGGCACCCACACTGAAAGTGCCTGGAGGGAACATTGGGGCTTCTTCTCAGTGTCTCTGACATAGGGTTTCACTGTCCCGGGAAAGTCTCTGCTAACACCCTGCAGAGCGCTGTGCCCAATCTACAGAAACGTCTTGCGGTATCTCCTACAGGGAAAGTGCCAGGAGGGAACTGTCCATCTTGTTCTCAGTGTCTCTGAGAATTGCTCTGATTATCCCTGTGACCTCTTTGCTAAGACTCTCCAGAGAGCCGTCCTCAAAACCAACACACATCTTGACATATCTCCCACATTGATCGCAGTGTCTCCAGGAACGGCATTCAAGGAGCCAGGAACTTTTCTCCCTACACTGTCCATTGAGTTGTCCTCAAAACCAATATACATCCTGCTATATCTCCCACATGGAAAGTGCCAGGAGGGAGAAGTGGCGATTATGTTTAGACTTTCTCGGAACTGCTTCAAATCAACTAGATATCTTTGTGCTGTAAATCTCCCAACAGCCAAACGCAAAAGCAGCAAACATCTCGCTGTATGTCCCACATCCAAAGTGCCAAGAGAGAGCTTGCTCTCCCTGTCTTTGAGTACTGTTTTCGCTGTCCCGGTTACCTCTTTGCTAACATTCTCTTCAGCGCTGCAGGGAAACCAGGAACCACGTGGAGAAGGCACCCACACTGAAAGTGCCTGGAGGGAACATTGGGGCTTCTTCTCAGTGTCTCTGACATAGGGTTTCACTGTCCCGGGAAAGTCTCTGCTAACACCCTGCAGAGCGCTGTGCCCAATCTACAGAAACGTCTTGCGGTATCTCCTACAGGGAAAGTGCCAGGAGGGAACTGTCCATCTTGTTCTCAGTGTCTCTGAGAATTGCTCTGATTATCCCTGTGACCTCTTTGCTAAGACTCTCCAGAGAGCCGTCCTCAAAACCAACACACATCTTGACATATCTCCCACATTGATCGCAGTGTCTCCAGGAACGGCATTCAAGGAGCCAGGAACTTTTCTCCCTACACTGTCCATTGAGTTGTCCTCAAAACCAATATACATCCTGCTATATCTCCCACATGGAAAGTGCCAGGAGGGAGAAGTGGCGATTATGTTTAGACTTTCTCGGAACTGCTTCAAATCAACTAGATATCTTTGTGCTGTAAATCTCCCAACAGCCAAACGCAAAAGCAGCAAACATCTCGCTGTATGTCCCACATCCAAAGTGCCAAGAGAGAGCTTGCTCTCCCTGTCTTTGAGTACTGTTTTCGCTGTGCCGGTTACCTCTTTGCTAACATTCTCTTCAGCGCTGCAGGGAAACCAGGAACCACGTGGAGAAGGCACCCACACTGAAAGTGCCTGGAGGGAACATTGGGGCTTCTTCTCAGTGTCTCTGACATAGGGTTTCACTGTCCCGGGAAAGTCTCTGCTAACACCCTGCAGAGCGCTGTGCCCAATCTACAGAAACGTCTTGCGGTATCTCCTACAGGGAAAGTGCCAGGAGGGAACTGTCCATCTTGTTCTCAGTGTCTCTGAGAATTGCTCTGATTATCCCTGTGACCTCTTTGCTAAGACTCTCCAGAGAGCCGTCCTCAAAACCAACACACATCTTGACATATCTCCCACATTGATCGCAGTGTCTCCAGGAACGGCATTCAAGGAGCCAGGAACTTTTCTCCCTACACTGTCCATTGAGTTGTCCTCAAAACCAATATACATCCTGCTATATCTCCCACATGGAAAGTGCCAGGAGGGAGAAGTGGCGATTATGTTTAGACTTTCTCGGAACTGCTTCAAATCAACTAGATATCTTTGTGCTGTAAATCTCCCAACAGCCAAACGCAAAAGCAGCAAACATCTCGCTGTATGTCCCACATCCAAAGTGCCAAGAGAGAGCTTGCTCTCCCTGTCTTTGAGTACTGTTTTCGCTGTGCCGGTTACCTCTTTGCTAACATTCTCTTCAGCGCTGCAGGGAAACCAGGAACCACGTGGAGAAGGCACCCACACTGAAAGTGCCTGGAGGGAACATTGGGGCTTCTTCTCAGTGTCTCTGACATAGGGTTTCACTGTCCCGGGAAAGTCTCTGCTAACACCCTGCAGAGCGCTGTGCCCAATCTACAGAAACGTCTTGCGGTATCTCCTACAGGGAAAGTGCCAGGAGGGAATTGTCGAGCTTGTTGTCAGTGTCTCTGAGAATTGCTCTGATTATCCCTGTGACCTCTTTGCTAAGACTCTCCAGAGAGCCGTCCTCAAAACCAACACACATCTTGACATATCTCCCTCATTGATCGCAGTGTCTCCAGGAACGGCATTCAAGGAGCCAGGAACTTTTCTCCCTACACTGTCCATTGAGTTGTCCTCAAAACCAATATACATCCTGCTATATCTCCCACATGGAAAGTGCCAGGAGGGAGAAGTGGCGATTAGGTTTAGACTTTCTCGGAACTGCTTCAAATCAACTAGATATCTTTGTGCTGTAAATCTCCCAACAGCCAAACGCAAAAGCAGCAAACATCTCGCTGTATGTCCCACATCCAAAGTGCCAAGAGAGAGCTTGCTCTCCCTGTCTTTGAGTACTGTTTTCGCTGTGCCGGTTACCTCTTTGCTAACATTCTCTTCAGCGCTGCAGGGAAACCAGGAACCACGTGGAGAAGGCACCCACACTGAAAGTGCCTGGAGGGAACATTGGGGCTTCTTCTCAGTGTCTCTGACATAGGGTTTCACTGTCCCGGGAAAGTCTCTGCTAACACCCTGCAGAGCGCTGTGCCCAATCTACAGAAACGTCTTGCGGTATCTCCTACAGGGAAAGTGCCAGGAGGGAACTGTCCATCTTGTTCTCAGTGTCTCTGAGAATTGCTCTGATTATCCCTGTGACCTCTTTGCTAAGACTCTCCAGAGAGCCGTCCTCAAAACCAACACACATCTTGACATATCTCCCACATTGATCGCAGTGTCTCCAGGAACGGCATTCAAGGAGCCAGGAACTTTTCTCCCTACACTGTCCATTGAGTTGTCCTCAAAACCAATATACATCCTGCTATATCTCCCACATGGAAAGTGCCAGGAGGGAGAAGTGGCGATTATGTTTAGACTTTCTCGGAACTGCTTCAAATCAACTAGATATCTTTGTGCTGTAAATCTCCCAACAGCCAAACGCAAAAGCAGCAAACATCTCGCTGTATGTCCCACATCCAAAGTGCCAAGAGAGAGCTTGCTCTCCCTCTCTTTGAGTACTGTTTTCGCTGTGCCGGTTACCTCTTTGCTAACATTCTCTTCAGCGCTGCAGGGAAACCAGGAACCACGTGGAGAAGGCACCCACACTGAAAGTGCCTGGAGGGAACATTGGGGCTTCTTCTCAGTGTCTCTGACATAGGGTTTCACTGTCCCGGGAAAGTCTCTGCTAACACCCTGCAGAGCGCTGTGCCCAATCTACAGAAACGTCTTGCGGTATCTCCTACAGGGAAAGTGCCAGGAGGGAACTGTCCATCTTGTTCTCAGTGTCTCTGAGAATTGCTCTGATTATCCCTGTGACCTCTTTGCTAAGACTCTCCAGAGAGCCGTCCTCAAAACCAACACACATCTTGACATATCTCCCACATTGATCGCAGTGTCTCCAGGAACGGCATTCAAGGAGCCAGGAACTTTTCTCCCTACACTGTCCATTGAGTTGTCCTCAAAACCAATATACATCCTGCTATATCTCCCACATGGAAAGTGCCAGGAGGGAGAAGTGGCGATTATGTTTAGACTTTCTCGGAACTGCTTCAAATCAACTAGATATCTTTGTGCTGTAAATCTCCCAACAGCCAAACGCAAAAGCAGCAAACATCTCGCTGTATGTCCCACATCCAAAGTGCCAAGAGAGAGCTTGCTCTCCCTGTCTTTGAGTACTGTTTTCGCTGTGCCGGTTACCTCTTTGCTAACATTCTCTTCAGCGCTGCAGGGAAACCAGGAACCACGTGGAGAAGGCACCCACACTGAAAGTGCCTGGAGGGAACATTGGGGCTTCTTCTCAGTGTCTCTGACATAGGGTTTCACTGTCCCGGGAAAGTCTCTGCTAACACCCTGCAGAGCGCTGTGCCCAATCTACAGAAACGTCTTGCGGTATCTCCTACAGGGAAAGTGCCAGGAGGGAATTGTCGAGCTTGTTCTCAGTGTCTCTGAGAATTGCTCTGATTATCCCTGTGACCTCTTTGCTAAGACTCTCCAGAGAGCCGTCCTCAAAACCAACACACATCTTGACATATCTCCCACATTGATCGCAGTGTCTCCAGGAACGGCATTCAAGGAGCCAGGAACTTTTCTCCCTACACTGTCCATTGAGTTGTCCTCAAAACCAATATACATCCTGCTATATCTCCCACATGGAAAGTGCCAGGAGGGAGAAGTGGCGATTATGTTTAGACTTTCTCGGAACTGCTTCAAATCAACTAGATATCTTTGTGCTGTAAATCTCCCAACAGCCAAACGCAAAAGCAGCAAACATCTCGCTGTATGTCCCACATCCAAAGTGCCAAGAGAGAGCTTGCTCTCCCTGTCTTTGAGTACTGTTTTCGCTGTGCCGGTTACCTCTTTGCTAACATTCTCTTCAGCGCTGCAGGGAAACCAGGAACCACGTGGAGAAGGCACCCACACTGAAAGTGCCTGGAGGGAACATTGGGGCTTCTTCTCAGTGTCTCTGACATAGGGTTTCACTGTCCCGGGAAAGTCTCTGCTAACACCCTGCAGAGCGCTGTGCCCAATCTACAGAAACGTCTTGCGGTATCTCCTACAGGGAAAGTGCCAGGAGGGAATTGTCGAGCTTGTTCTCAGTGTCTCTGAGAATTGCTCTGATTATCCCTGTGACCTCTTTGCTAAGACTCTCCAGAGAGCCGTCCTCAAAACCAACACACATCTTGACATATCTCCCACATTGATCGCAGTGTCTCCAGGAACGGCATTCAAGGAGCCAGGAACTTTTCTCCCTACACTGTCCATTGAGTTGTCCTCAAAACCAATATACATCCTGCTATATCTCCCACATGGAAAGTGCCAGGAGGGAGAAGTGGCGATTATGTTTAGACTTTCTCGGAACTGCTTCAAATCAACTAGATATCTTTGTGCTGTAAATCTCCCAACAGCCAAACGCAAAAGCAGCAAACATCTCGCTGTATGTCCCACATCCAAAGTGCCAAGAGAGAGCTTGCTCTCCCTGTCTTTGAGTACTGTTTTCGCTGTGCCGGTTACCTCTTTGCTAACATTCTCTTCAGCGCTGCAGGGAAACCAGGAACCACGTGGAGAAGGCACCCACACTGAAAGTGCCTGGAGGGAACATTGGGGCTTCTTCTCAGTGTCTCTGACATAGGGTTTCACTGTCCCGGGAAAGTCTCTGCTAACACCCTGCAGAGCGCTGTGCCCAATCTACAGAAACGTCTTGCGGTATCTCCTACAGGGAAAGTGCCAGGAGGGAATTGTCGAGCTTGTTCTCAGTGTCTCTGAGAATTGCTCTGATTATCCCTGTGACCTCTTTGCTAAGACTCTCCAGAGAGCCGTCCTCAAAACCAACACACATCTTGACATATCTCCCACATTGATCGCAGTGTCTCCAGGAACGGCATTCAAGGAGCCAGGAACTTTTCTCCCTACACTGTCCATTGAGTTGTCCTCAAAACCAATATACATCCTGCTATATCTCCCACATGGAAAGTGCCAGGAGGGAGAAGTGGCGATTATGTTTAGACTTTCTCGGAACTGCTTCAAATCAACTAGATATCTTTGTGCTGTAAATCTCCCAACAGCCAAACGCAAAAGCAGCAAACATCTCGCTGTATGTCCCACATCCAAAGTGCCAAGAGAGAGCTTGCTCTCCCTGTCTTTGAGTACTGTTTTCGCTGTCCCGGTTACCTCTTTGCTAACATTCTCTTCAGCGCTGCAGGGAAACCAGGAACCACGTGGAGAAGGCACCCACACTGAAAGTGCCTGGAGGGAACATTGGGGCTTCTTCTCAGTGTCTCTGACATAGGGTTTCACTGTCCCGGGAAAGTCTCTGCTAACACCCTGCAGAGCGCTGTGCCCAATCTACAGAAACGTCTTGCGGTATCTCCTACAGGGAAAGTGCCAGGAGGGAATTGTCGAGCTTGTTCTCAGTGTCTCTGAGAATTGCTCTGATTATCCCTGTGACCTCTTTGCTAAGACTCTCCAGAGAGCCGTCCTCAAAACCAACACACATCTTGACATATCTCCCACATTGATCGCAGTGTCTCCAGGAACGGCATTCAAGGAGCCAGGAACTTTTCTCCCTACACTGTCCATTGAGTTGTCCTCAAAACCAATATACATCCTGCTATATCTCCCACGTGGAAAGTGCCAGGAGGGAGAAGTGGCGATTATGTTTAGACTTTCTCGGAACTGCTTCAAATCAACTAGATATCTTTGTGCTGTAAATCTCCCAACAGCCAAACGCAAAAGCAGCAAACATCTCGCTGTATGTCCCACATCCAAAGTGCCAAGAGAGAGCTTGCTCTCCCTGTCTTTGAGTACTGTTTTCACTGTCCCGGTTACCTCTTTGCTAACATTCTCTTCAGCGCTGCAGGGAAACCAGGAACCACGTGGAGAAGGCACCCACACTGAAAGTGCCTGGAGGGAACATTGGGGCTTCTTCTCAGTGTCTCTGACATAGGGTTTCACTGTCCCGGGAAAGTCTCTGCTAACACCCTGCAGAGCGCTGTGCCCAATCTACAGAAACGTCTTGCGGTATCTCCTACAAGGAAAGCGCCAGGAGGGAACTGTCCATCTTGTTCTCAGTGTCTCTGAGAATTGCTCTGATTATCCCTGTGACCTCTTTGCTAAGACTCTCCAGAGAGCCGTCCTCAAAACCAACACACATCTTGACATATCTCCCTCATTGATCGCAGTGTCTCCAGGAACGGCATTCAAGGAGCCAGGAACTTTTCTCCCTACACTGTCCATTGAGTTGTCCTCAAAACCAATATACATCCTGCTATATCTCCCACATGGAAAGTGCCAGGAGGGAGAAGTGGCGATTATGTTTAGACTTTCTCGGAACTGCTTCAAATCAACTAGATATCTTTGTGCTGTAAATCTCCCAACAGCCAAACGCAAAAGCAGCAAACATCTCGCTGTATGTCCCACATCCAAAGTGCCAAGAGAGAGCTTGCTCTCCCTGTCTTTGAGTACTGTTTTCGCTGTGCCGGTTACCTCTTTGCTAACATTCTCTTCAGCGCTGCAGGGAAACCAGGAACCACGTGGAGAAGGCACCCACACTGAAAGTGCCTGGAGGGAACATTGGGGCTTCTTCTCAGTGTCTCTGACATAGGGTTTCACTGTCCCGGGAAAGTCTCTGCTAACACCCTGCAGAGCGCTGTGCCCAATCTACAGAAACGTCTTGCGGTATCTCCTACAGGGAAAGTGCCAGGAGGGAATTGTCGAGCTTGTTGTCAGTGTCTCTGAGAATTGCTCTGATTATCCCTGTGACCTCTTTGCTAAGACTCTCCAGAGAGCCGTCCTCAAAACCAACACACATCTTGACATATCTCCCTCATTGATCGCAGTGTCTCCAGGAACGGCATTCAAGGAGCCAGGAACTTTTCTCCCTACACTGTCCATTGAGTTGTCCTCAAAACCAATATACATCCTGCTATATCTCCCACATGGAAAGTGCCAGGAGGGAGAAGTGGCGATTATGTTTAGACTTTCTCGGAACTGCTTCAAATCAACTAGATATCTTTGTGCTGTAAATCTCCCAACAGCCAAACGCAAAAGCAGCAAACATCTCGCTGTATGTCCCACATCCAAAGTGCCAAGAGAGAGCTTGCTCTCCCTGTCTTTGAGTACTGTTTTCGCTGTCCCGGTTACCTCTTTGCTAACATTCTCTTCAGCGCTGCAGGGAAACCAGGAACCACGTGGAGAAGGCACCCACACTGAAAGTGCCTGGAGGGAACATTGGGGCTTCTTCTCAGTGTCTCTGACATAGGGTTTCACTGTCCCGGGAAAGTCTCTGCTAACACCCTGCAGAGCGCTGTGCCCAATCTACAGAAACGTCTTGCGGTATCTCCTACAGGGAAAGTGCCAGGAGGGAATTGTCGAGCTTGTTCTCAGTGTCTCTGAGAATTGCTCTGATTATCCCTGTGACCTCTTTGCTAAGACTCTCCAGAGAGCCGTCCTCAAAACCAACACACATCTTGACATATCTCCCACATTGATCGCAGTGTCTCCAGGAACGGCATTCAAGGAGCCAGGAACTTTTCTCCCTACACTGTCCATTGAGTTGTCCTCAAAACCAATATACATCCTGCTATATCTCCCACATGGAAAGTGCCAGGAGGGAGAAGTGGCGATTATGTTTAGACTTTCTCGGAACTGCTTCAAATCAACTAGATATCTTTGTGCTGTAAATCTCCCAACAGCCAAACGCAAAAGCAGCAAACATCTCGCTGTATGTCCCACATCCAAAGTGCCAAGAGAGAGCTTGCTCTCCCTGTCTTTGAGTACTGTTTTCGCTGTCCCGGTTACCTCTTTGCTAACATTCTCTTCAGCGCTGCAGGGAAACCAGGAACCACGTGGAGAAGGCACCCACACTGAAAGTGCCTGGAGGGAACATTGGGGCTTCTTCTCAGTGTCTCTGACATAGGGTTTCACTGTCCCGGGAAAGTCTCTGCTAACACCCTGCAGAGCGCTGTGCCCAATCTACAGAAACGTCTTGCGGTATCTCCTACAGGGAAAGTGCCAGGAGGGAATTGTCGAGCTTGTTCTCAGTGTCTCTGAGAATTGCTCTGATTATCCCTGTGACCTCTTTGCTAAGACTCTCCAGAGAGCCGTCCTCAAAACCAACACACATCTTGACATATCTCCCTCATTGATCGCAGTGTCTCCAGGAACGGCATTCAAGGAGCCAGGAACTTTTCTCCCTACACTGTCCATTGAGTTGTCCTCAAAACCAATATACATCCTGCTATATCTCCCACATGGAAAGTGCCAGGAGGGAGAAGTGGCGATTATGTTTAGACTTTCTCGGAACTGCTTCAAATCAACTAGATATCTTTGTGCTGTAAATCTCCCAACAGCCAAACGCAAAAGCAGCAAACATCTCGCTGTATGTCCCACATCCAAAGTGCCAAGAGAGAGCTTGCTCTCCCTGTCTTTGAGTACTGTTTTCGCTGTGCCGGTTACCTCTTTGCTAACATTCTCTTCAGCGCTGCAGGGAAACCAGGAACCACGTGGAGAAGGCACCCACACTGAAAGTGCCTGGAGGGAACATTGGGGCTTCTTCTCAGTGTCTCTGACATAGGGTTTCACTGTCCCGGGAAAGTCTCTGCTAACACCCTGCAGAGCGCTGTGCCCAATCTACAGAAACGTCTTGCGGTATCTCCTACAGGGAAAGTGCCAGGAGGGAACTGTCCATCTTGTTCTCAGTGTCTCTGAGAATTGCTCTGATTATCCCTGTGACCTTTTTGCTAAGACTCTCCAGAGAGCCGTCCTCAAAACCAACACACATCTTGACATATCTCCCACATTGATCGCAGTGTCTCCAGGAACGGCATTCAAGGAGCCAGGAACTTTTCTCCCTACACTGTCCATTGAGTTGTCCTCAAAACCAATATACATCCTGCTATATCTCCCACATGGAAAGTGCCAGGAGGGAGAAGTGGCGATTATGTTTAGACTTTCTCGGAACTGCTTCAAATCAACTAGATATCTTTGTGCTGTAAATCTCCCAACAGCCAAACGCAAAAGCAGCAAACATCTCGCTGTATGTCCCACATCCAAAGTGCCAAGAGAGAGCTTGCTCTCCCTGTCTTTGAGTACTGTTTTCGCTGTCCCGGTTACCTCTTTGCTAACATTCTCTTCAGCGCTGCAGGGAAACCAGGAACCACGTGGAGAAGGCACCCACACTGAAAGTGCCTGGAGGGAACATTGGGGCTTCTTCTCAGTGTCTCTGACATAGGGTTTCACTGTCCCGGGAAAGTCTCTGCTAACACCCTGCAGAGCGCTGTGCCCAATCTACAGAAACGTCTTGCGGTATCTCCTACAGGGAAAGTGCCAGGAGGGAATTGTCGAGCTTGTTCTCAGTGTCTCTGAGAATTGCTCTGATTATCCCTGTGACCTCTTTGCTAAGACTCTCCAGAGAGCCGTCCTCAAAACCAACACACATCTTGACATATCTCCCACATTGATCGCAGTGTCTCCAGGAACGGCATTCAAGGAGCCAGGAACTTTTCTCCCTACACTGTCCATTGAGTTGTCCTCAAAACCAATATACATCCTGCTATATCTCCCACATGGAAAGTGCCAGGAGGGAGAAGTGGCGATTATGTTTAGACTTTCTCGGAACTGCTTCAAATCAACTAGATATCTTTGTGCTGTAAATCTCCCAACAGCCAAACGCAAAAGCAGCAAACATCTCGCTGTATGTCCCACATCCAAAGTGCCAAGAGAGAGCTTGCTCTCCCTGTCTTTGAGTACTGTTTTCGCTGTGCCGGTTACCTCTTTGCTAACATTCTCTTCAGCGCTGCAGGGAAACCAGGAACCACGTGGAGAAGGCACCCACACTGAAAGTGCCTGGAGGGAACATTGGGGCTTCTTCTCAGTGTCTCTGACATAGGGTTTCACTGTCCCGGGAAAGTCTCTGCTAACACCCTGCAGAGCGCTGTGCCCAATCTACAGAAACGTCTTGCGGTATCTCCTACAGGGAAAGTGCCAGGAGGGAATTGTCGAGCTTGTTCTCAGTGTCTCTGAGAATTGCTCTGATTATCCCTGTGACCTCTTTGCTAAGACTCTCCAGAGAGCCGTCCTCAAAACCAACACACATCTTGACATATCTCCCTCATTGATCGCAGTGTCTCCAGGAACGGCATTCAAGGAGCCAGGAACTTTTCTCCCTACACTGTCCATTGAGTTGTCCTCAAAACCAATATACATCCTGCTATATCTCCCACATGGAAAGTGCCAGGAGGGAGAAGTGGCGATTATGTTTAGACTTTCTCGGAACTGCTTCAAATCAACTAGATATCTTTGTGCTGTAAATCTCCCAACAGCCAAACGCAAAAGCAGCAAACATCTCGCTGTATGTCCCACATCCAAAGTGCCAAGAGAGAGCTTGCTCTCCCTGTCTTTGAGTACTGTTTTCGCTGTGCCGGTTACCTCTTTGCTAACATTCTCTTCAGCGCTGCAGGGAAACCAGGAACCACGTGGAGAAGGCACCCACACTGAAAGTGCCTGGAGGGAACATTGGGGCTTCTTCTCAGTGTCTCTGACATAGGGTTTCACTGTCCCGGGAAAGTCTCTGCTAACACCCTGCAGAGCGCTGTGCCCAATCTACAGAAACGTCTTGCGGTATCTCCTACAGGGAAAGTGCCAGGAGGGAATTGTCGAGCTTGTTCTCAGTGTCTCTGAGAATTGCTCTGATTATCCCTGTGACCTCTTTGCTAAGACTCTCCAGAGAGCCGTCCTCAAAACCAACACACATCTTGACATATCTCCCACATTGATCGCAGTGTCTCCAGGAACGGCATTCAAGGAGCCAGGAACTTTTCTCCCTACACTGTCCATTGAGTTGTCCTCAAAACCAATATACATCCTGCTATATCTCCCACATGGAAAGTGCCAGGAGGGAGAAGTGGCGATTATGTTTAGACTTTCTCGGAACTGCTTCAAATCAACTAGATATCTTTGTGCTGTAAATCTCCCAACAGCCAAACGCAAAAGCAGCAAACATCTCGCTGTATGTCCCACATCCAAAGTGCCAAGAGAGAGCTTGCTCTCCCTGTCTTTGAGTACTGTTTTCGCTGTCCCGGTTACCTCTTTGCTAACATTCTCTTCAGCGCTGCAGGGAAACCAGGAACCACGTGGAGAAGGCACCCACACTGAAAGTGCCTGGAGGGAACATTGGGGCTTCTTCTCAGTGTCTCTGACATAGGGTTTCACTGTCCCGGGAAAGTCTCTGCTAACACCCTGCAGAGCGCTGTGCCCAATCTACAGAAACGTCTTGCGGTATCTCCTACAGGGAAAGTGCCAGGAGGGAACTGTCCATCTTGTTCTCAGTGTCTCTGAGAATTGCTCTGATTATCCCTGTGACCTCTTTGCTAAGACTCTCCAGAGAGCCGTCCTCAAAACAAACACACATCTTGACATATCTCCCACATTGATCGCAGTGTCTCCAGGAACGGCATTCAAGGAGCCAGGAACTTTTCTCCCTACACTGTCCATTGAGTTGTCCTCAAAACCAATATACATCCTGCTATATCTCCCACATGGAAAGTGCCAGGAGGGAGAAGTGGCGATTATGTTTAGACTTTCTCGGAACTGCTTCAAATCAACTAGATATCTTTGTGCTGTAAATCTCCCAACAGCCAAACGCAAAAGCAGCAAACATCTCGCTGTATGTCCCACATCCAAAGTGCCAAGAGAGAGCTTGCTCTCCCTGTCTTTGAGTACTGTTTTCGCTGTGCCGGTTACCTCTTTGCTAACATTCTCTTCAGCGCTGCAGGGAAACCAGGAACCACGTGGAGAAGGCACCCACACTGAAAGTGCCTGGAGGGAACATTGGGGCTTCTTCTCAGTGTCTCTGACATAGGGTTTCACTGTCCCGGGAAAGTCTCTGCTAACACCCTGCAGAGCGCTGTGCCCAATCTACAGAAACGTCTTGCGGTATCTCCTACAGGGAAAGTGCCAGGAGGGAACTGTCCATCTTGTTCTCAGTGTCTCTGAGAATTGCTCTGATTATCCCTGTGACCTCTTTGCTAAGACTCTCCAGAGAGCCGTCCTCAAAACCAACACACATCTTGACATATCTCCCACATTGATCGCAGTGTCTCCAGGAACGGCATTCAAGGAGCCAGGAACTTTTCTCCCTACACTGTCCATTGAGTTGTCCTCAAAACCAATATACATCCTGCTATATCTCCCACATGGAAAGTGCCAGGAGGGAGAAGTGGCGATTATGTTTAGACTTTCTCGGAACTGCTTCAAATCAACTAGATATCTTTGTGCTGTAAATCTCCCAACAGCCAAACGCAAAAGCAGCAAACATCTCGCTGTATGTCCCACATCCAAAGTGCCAAGAGAGAGCTTGCTCTCCCTGTCTTTGAGTACTGTTTTCGCTGTGCCGGTTACCTCTTTGCTAACATTCTCTTCAGCGCTGCAGGGAAACCAGGAACCACGTGGAGAAGGCACCCACACTGAAAGTGCCTGGAGGGAACATTGGGGCTTCTTCTCAGTGTCTCTGACATAGGGTTTCACTGTCCCGGGAAAGTCTCTGCTAACACCCTGCAGAGCGCTGTGCCCAATCTACAGAAACGTCTTGCGGTATCTCCTACAGGGAAAGTGCCAGGAGGGAACTGTCCATCTTGTTCTCAGTGTCTCTGAGAATTGCTCTGATTATCCCTGTGACCTCTTTGCTAAGACTCTCCAGAGAGCCGTCCTCAAAACCAACACACATCTTGACATATCTCCCTCATTGATCGCAGTGTCTCCAGGAACGGCATTCAAGGAGCCAGGAACTTTTCTCCCTACACTGTCCATTGAGTTGTCCTCAAAACCAATATACATCCTGCTATATCTCCCACATGGAAAGTGCCAGGAGGGAGAAGTGGCGATTATGTTTAGACTTTCTCGGAACTGCTTCAAATCAACTAGATATCTTTGTGCTGTAAATCTCCCAACAGCCAAACGCAAAAGCAGCAAACATCTCGCTGTATGTCCCACATCCAAAGTGCCAAGAGAGAGCTTGCTCTCCCTGTCTTTGAGTACTGTTTTCGCTGTGCCGGTTACCTCTTTGCTAACATTCTCTTCAGCGCTGCAGGGAAACCAGGAACCACGTGGAGAAGGCACCCACACTGAAAGTGCCTGGAGGGAACATTGGGGCTTCTTCTCAGTGTCTCTGACATAGGGTTTCACTGTCCCGGGAAAGTCTCTGCTAACACCCTGCAGAGCGCTGTGCCCAATCTACAGAAACGTCTTGCGGTATCTCCTACAGGGAAAGTGCCAGGAGGGAACTGTCCATCTTGTTCTCAGTGTCTCTGAGAATTGCTCTGATTATCCCTGTGACCTCTTTGCTAAGACTCTCCAGAGAGCCGTCCTCAAAACCAACACACATCTTGACATATCTCCCTCATTGATCGCAGTGTCTCCAGGAACGGCATTCAAGGAGCCAGGAACTTTTCTCCCTACACTGTCCATTGAGTTGTCCTCAAAACCAATATACATCCTGCTATATCTCCCACATGGAAAGTGCCAGGAGGGAGAAGTGGCGATTATGTTTAGACTTTCTCGGAACTGCTTCAAATCAACTAGATATCTTTGTGCTGTAAATCTCCCAACAGCCAAACGCAAAAGCAGCAAACATCTCGCTGTATGTCCCACATCCAAAGTGCCAAGAGAGAGCTTGCTCTCCCTGTCTTTGAGTACTGTTTTCGCTGTGCCGGTTACCTCTTTGCTAACATTCTCTTCAGCGCTGCAGGGAAACCAGGAACCACGTGGAGAAGGCACCCACACTGAAAGTGCCTGGAGGGAACATTGGGGCTTCTTCTCAGTGTCTCTGACATAGGGTTTCACTGTCCCGGGAAAGTCTCTGCTAACACCCTGCAGAGCGCTGTGCCCAATCTACAGAAACGTCTTGCGGTATCTCCTACAGGGAAAGTGCCAGGAGGGAATTGTCGAGCTTGTTCTCAGTGTCTCTGAGAATTGCTCTGATTATCCCTGTGACCTCTTTGCTAAGACTCTCCAGAGAGCCGTCCTCAAAACAAACACACATCTTGACATATCTCCCACATTGATCGCAGTGTCTCCAGGAACGGCATTCAAGGAGCCAGGAACTTTTCTCCCTACACTGTCCATTGAGTTGTCCTCAAAACCAATATACATCCTGCTATATCTCCCACATGGAAAGTGCCAGGAGGGAGAAGTGGCGATTATGTTTAGACTTTCTCGGAACTGCTTCAAATCAACTAGATATCTTTGTGCTGTAAATCTCCCAACAGCCAAACGCAAAAGCAGCAAACATCTCGCTGTATGTCCCACATCCAAAGTGCCAAGAGAGAGCTTGCTCTCCCTGTCTTTGAGTACTGTTTTCGCTGTGCCGGTTACCTCTTTGCTAACATTCTCTTCAGCGCTGCAGGGAAACCAGGAACCACGTGGAGAAGGCACCCACACTGAAAGTGCCTGGAGGGAACATTGGGGCTTCTTCTCAGTGTCTCTGACATAGGGTTTCACTGTCCCGGGAAAGTCTCTGCTAACACCCTGCAGAGCGCTGTGCCCAATCTACAGAAACGTCTTGCGGTATCTCCTACAGGGAAAGTGCCAGGAGGGAATTGTCGAGCTTGTTCTCAGTGTCTCTGAGAATTGCTCTGATTATCCCTGTGACCTCTTTGCTAAGACTCTCCAGAGAGCCGTCCTCAAAACCAACACACATCTTGACATATCTCCCACATTGATCGCAGTGTCTCCAGGAACGGCATTCAAGGAGCCAGGAACTTTTCTCCCTACACTGTCCATTGAGTTGTCCTCAAAACCAATATACATCCTGCTATATCTCCCACATGGAAAGTGCCAGGAGGGAGAAGTGGCGATTATGTTTAGACTTTCTCGTAACTGCTTCAAATCAACTAGATATCTTTGTGCTGTAAATCTCCCAACAGCCAAACGCAAAAGCAGCAAACATCTCGCTGTATGTCCCACATCCAAAGTGCCAAGAGAGAGCTTGCTCTCCCTCTCTTTGAGTACTGTTTTCGCTGTGCCGGTTACCTCTTTGCTAACATTCTCTTCAGCGCTGCAGGGAAACCAGGAACCACGTGGAGAAGGCACCCACACTGAAAGTGCCTGGAGGGAACATTGGGGCTTCTTCTCAGTGTCTCTGACATAGGGTTTCACTGTCCCGGGAAAGTCTCTGCTAACACCCTGCAGAGCGCTGTGCCCAATCTACAGAAACGTCTTGCGGTATCTCCTACAGGGAAAGTGCCAGGAGGGAACTGTCCATCTTGTTCTCAGTGTCTCTGAGAATTGCTCTGATTATCCCTGTGACCTCTTTGCTAAGACTCTCCAGAGAGCCGTCCTCAAAACCAACACACATCTTGACATATCTCCCACATTGATCGCAGTGTCTCCAGGAACGGCATTCAAG
This sequence comes from Chroicocephalus ridibundus, assembly GCF_963924245.1. Lineage (NCBI taxonomy): Eukaryota > Metazoa > Chordata > Aves > Charadriiformes > Laridae > Chroicocephalus > Chroicocephalus ridibundus. The sequence goes on along the minus strand of NW_026961548.1, from coordinate 39,926 downwards.
GAGCCAGGAACTTTTCTCCCTACACTGTCCATTGAGTTGTCCTCAAAACCAATATACATCCTGCTATATCTCCCACATGGAAAGTGCCAGGAGGGAGAAGTGGCGATTATGTTTAGACTTTCTCGGAACTGCTTCAAATCAACTAGATATCTTTGTGCTGTAAATCTCCCAACAGCCAAACGCAAAAGCAGCAAACATCTCGCTGTATGTCCCACATCCAAAGTGCCAAGAGAGAGCTTGCTCTCCCTGTCTTTGAGTACTGTTTTCGCTGTGCCGGTTACCTCTTTGCTAACATTCTCTTCAGCGCTGCAGGGAAACCAGGAACCACGTGGAGAAGGCACCCACACTGAAAGTGCCTGGAGGGAACATTGGGGCTTCTTCTCAGTGTCTCTGACATAGGGTTTCACTGTCCCGGGAAAGTCTCTGCTAACACCCTGCAGAGCGCTGTGCCCAATCTACAGAAACGTCTTGCGGTATCTCCTACAGGGAAAGTGCCAGGAGGGAACTGTCCATCTTGTTCTCAGTGTCTCTGAGAATTGCTCTGATTATCCCTGTGACCTCTTTGCTAAGACTCTCCAGAGAGCCGTCCTCAAAACAAACACACATCTTGACATATCTCCCACATTGATCGCAGTGTCTCCAGGAACGGCATTCAAGGAGCCAGGAACTTTTCTCCCTACACTGTCCATTGAGTTGTCCTCAAAACCAATATACATCCTGCTATATCTCCCACATGGAAAGTGCCAGGAGGGAGAAGTGGCGATTATGTTTAGACTTTCTCGGAACTGCTTCAAATCAACTAGATATCTTTGTGCTGTAAATCTCCCAACAGCCAAACGCAAAAGCAGCAAACATCTCGCTGTATGTCCCACATCCAAAGTGCCAAGAGAGAGCTTGCTCTCCCTGTCTTTGAGTACTGTTTTCACTGTCCCGGTTACCTCTTTGCTAACATTCTCTTCAGCGCTGCAGGGAAACCAGGAACCACGTGGAGAAGGCACCCACACTGAAAGTGCCTGGAGGGAACATTGGGGCTTCTTCTCAGTGTCTCTGACATAGGGTTTCACTGTCCCGGGAAAGTCTCTGCTAACACCCTGCAGAGCGCTGTGCCCAATCTACAGAAACGTCTTGCGGTATCTCCTACAGGGAAAGTGCCAGGAGGGAACTGTCGAGCTTGTTCTCAGTGTCTCTGAGAATTGCTCTGATTATCCCTGTGACCTCTTTGCTAAGACTCTCGAGAGAGCCGTCCTCAAAACAAACACACATCTTGACATATCTCCCACATTGATCGCAGTGTCTCCAGGAACGGCATTCAAGGAGCCAGGAACTTTTCTCCCTACACTGTCCATTGAGTTGTCCTCAAAACCAATATACATCCTGCTATATCTCCCACATGGAAAGTGCCAGGAGGGAGAAGTGGCGATTATGTTTAGACTTTCTCGGAACTGCTTCAAATCAACTAGATATCTTTGTGCTGTAAATCTCCCAACAGCCAAACGCAAAAGCAGCAAACATCTCGCTGTATGTCCCACATCCAAAGTGCCAAGAGAGAGCTTGCTCTCCCTGTCTTTGAGTACTGTTTTCGCTGTGCCGGTTACCTCTTTGCTAACATTCTCTTCAGCGCTGCAGGGAAACCAGGAACCACGTGGAGAAGGCACCCACACTGAAAGTGCCTGGAGGGAACATTGGGGCTTCTTCTCAGTGTCTCTGACATAGGGTTTCACTGTCCCGGGAAAGTCTCTGCTAACACCCTGCAGAGCGCTGTGCCCAATCTACAGAAACGTCTTGCGGTATCTCCTACAGGGAAAGTGCCAGGAGGGAACTGTCCATCTTGTTCTCAGTGTCTCTGAGAATTGCTCTGATTATCCCTGTGACCTCTTTGCTAAGACTCTCCAGAGAGCCGTCCTCAAAACCAACACACATCTTGACATATCTCCCTCATTGATCGCAGTGTCTCCAGGAACGGCATTCAAGGAGCCAGGAACTTTTCTCCCTACACTGTCCATTGAGTTGTCCTCAAAACCAATATACATCCTGCTATATCTCCCACATGGAAAGTGCCAGGAGGGAGAAGTGGCGATTATGTTTAGACTTTCTCGGAACTGCTTCAAATCAACTAGATATCTTTGTGCTGTAAATCTCCCAACAGCCAAACGCAAAAGCAGCAAACATCTCGCTGTATGTCCCACATCCAAAGTGCCAAGAGAGAGCTTGCTCTCCCTGTCTTTGAGTACTGTTTTCGCTGTGCCGGTTACCTCTTTGCTAACATTCTCTTCAGCGCTGCAGGGAAACCAGGAACCACGTGGAGAAGGCACCCACACTGAAAGTGCCTGGAGGGAACATTGGGGCTTCTTCTCAGTGTCTCTGACATAGGGTTTCACTGTCCCGGGAAAGTCTCTGCTAACACCCTGCAGAGCGCTGTGCCCAATCTACAGAAACGTCTTGCGGTATCTCCTACAGGGAAAGTGCCAGGAGGGAACTGTCCATCTTGTTCTCAGTGTCTCTGAGAATTGCTCTGATTATCCCTGTGACCTCTTTGCTAAGACTCTCCAGAGAGCCGTCCTCAAAACCAACACACATCTTGACATATCTCCCACATTGATCGCAGTGTCTCCAGGAACGGCATTCAAGGAGCCAGGAACTTTTCTCCCTACACTGTCCATTGAGTTGTCCTCAAAACCAATATACATCCTGCTATATCTCCCACATGGAAAGTGCCAGGAGGGAGAAGTGGCGATTATGTTTAGACTTTCTCGGAACTGCTTCAAATCAACTAGATATCTTTGTGCTGTAAATCTCCCAACAGCCAAACGCAAAAGCAGCAAACATCTCGCTGTATGTCCCACATCCAAAGTGCCAAGAGAGAGCTTGCTCTCCCTGTCTTTGAGTACTGTTTTCGCTGTGCCGGTTACCTCTTTGCTAACATTCTCTTCAGCGCTGCAGGGAAACCAGGAACCACGTGGAGAAGGCACCCACACTGAAAGTGCCTGGAGGGAACATTGGGGCTTCTTCTCAGTGTCTCTGACATAGGGTTTCACTGTCCCGGGAAAGTCTCTGCTAACACCCTGCAGAGCGCTGTGCCCAATCTACAGAAACGTCTTGCGGTATCTCCTACAGGGAAAGTGCCAGGAGGGAACTGTCCATCTTGTTCTCAGTGTCTCTGAGAATTGCTCTGATTATCCCTGTGACCTCTTTGCTAAGACTCTCCAGAGAGCCGTCCTCAAAACCAACACACATCTTGACATATCTCCCACATTGATCGCAGTGTCTCCAGGAACGGCATTCAAGGAGCCAGGAACTTTTCTCCCTACACTGTCCATTGAGTTGTCCTCAAAACCAATATACATCCTGCTATATCTCCCACATGGAAAGTGCCAGGAGGGAGAAGTGGCGATTATGTTTAGACTTTCTCGGAACTGCTTCAAATCAACTAGATATCTTTGTGCTGTAAATCTCCCAACAGCCAAACGCAAAAGCAGCAAACATCTCGCTGTATGTCCCACATCCAAAGTGCCAAGAGAGAGCTTGCTCTCCCTGTCTTTGAGTACTGTTTTCGCTGTGCCGGTTACCTCTTTGCTAACATTCTCTTCAGCGCTGCAGGGAAACCAGGAACCACGTGGAGAAGGCACCCACACTGAAAGTGCCTGGAGGGAACATTGGGGCTTCTTCTCAGTGTCTCTGACATAGGGTTTCACTGTCCCGGGAAAGTCTCTGCTAACACCCTGCAGAGCGCTGTGCCCAATCTACAGAAACGTCTTGCGGTATCTCCTACAGGGAAAGTGCCAGGAGGGAACTGTCCATCTTGTTCTCAGTGTCTCTGAGAATTGCTCTGATTATCCCTGTGACCTCTTTGCTAAGACTCTCCAGAGAGCCGTCCTCAAAACAAACACACATCTTGACATATCTCCCACATTGATCGCAGTGTCTCCAGGAACGGCATTCAAGGAGCCAGGAACTTTTCTCCCTACACTGTCCATTGAGTTGTCCTCAAAACCAATATACATCCTGCTATATCTCCCACATGGAAAGTGCCAGGAGGGAGAAGTGGCGATTATGTTTAGACTTTCTCGGAACTGCTTCAAATCAACTAGATATCTTTGTGCTGTAAATCTCCCAACAGCCAAACGCAAAAGCAGCAAACATCTCGCTGTATGTCCCACATCCAAAGTGCCAAGAGAGAGCTTGCTCTCCCTGTCTTTGAGTACTGTTTTCACTGTCCCGGTTACCTCTTTGCTAACATTCTCTTCAGCGCTGCAGGGAAACCAGGAACCACGTGGAGAAGGCACCCACACTGAAAGTGCCTGGAGGGAACATTGGGGCTTCTTCTCAGTGTCTCTGACATAGGGTTTCACTGTCCCGGGAAAGTCTCTGCTAACACCCTGCAGAGCGCTGTGCCCAATCTACAGAAACGTCTTGCGGTATCTCCTACAGGGAAAGTGCCAGGAGGGAACTGTCCATCTTGTTCTCAGTGTCTCTGAGAATTGCTCTGATTATCCCTGTGACCTCTTTGCTAAGACTCTCCAGAGAGCCGTCCTCAAAACCAACACACATCTTGACATATCTCCCTCATTGATCGCAGTGTCTCCAGGAACGGCATTCAAGGAGCCAGGAACTTTTCTCCCTACACTGTCCATTGAGTTGTCCTCAAAACCAATATACATCCTGCTATATCTCCCACATGGAAAGTGCCAGGAGGGAGAAGTGGCGATTATGTTTAGACTTTCTCGGAACTGCTTCAAATCAACTAGATATCTTTGTGCTGTAAATCTCCCAACAGCCAAACGCAAAAGCAGCAAACATCTCGCTGTATGTCCCACATCCAAAGTGCCAAGAGAGAGCTTGCTCTCCCTGTCTTTGAGTACTCTTTTCGCTGTGCCGGTTACCTCTTTGCTAACATTCTCTTCAGCGCTGCAGGGAAACCAGGAACCACGTGGAGAAGGCACCCACACTGAAAGTGCCTGGAGGGAACATTGGGGCTTCTTCTCAGTGTCTCTGACATAGGGTTTCACTGTCCCGGGAAAGTCTCTGCTAACACCCTGCAGAGCGCTGTGCCCAATCTACAGAAACGTCTTGCGGTATCTCCTACAGGGAAAGTGCCAGGAGGGAACTGTCCATCTTGTTCTCAGTGTCTCTGAGAATTGCTCTGATTATCCCTGTGACCTCTTTGCTAAGACTCTCCAGAGAGCCGTCCTCAAAACAAACACACATCTTGACATATCTCCCACATTGATCGCAGTGTCTCCAGGAACGGCATTCAAGGAGCCAGGAACTTTTCTCCCTACACTGTCCATTGAGTTGTCCTCAAAACCAATATACATCCTGCTATATCTCCCACATGGAAAGTGCCAGGAGGGAGAAGTGGCGATTATGTTTAGACTTTCTCGGAACTGCTTCAAATCAACTAGATATCTTTGTGCTGTAAATCTCCCAACAGCCAAACGCAAAAGCAGCAAACATCTCGCTGTATGTCCCACATCCAAAGTGCCAAGAGAGAGCTTGCTCTCCCTGTCTTTGAGTACTGTTTTCGCTGTGCCGGTTACCTCTTTGCTAACATTCTCTTCAGCGCTGCAGGGAAACCAGGAACCACGTGGAGAAGGCACCCACACTGAAAGTGCCTGGAGGGAACATTGGGGCTTCTTCTCAGTGTCTCTGACATAGGGTTTCACTGTCCCGGGAAAGTCTCTGCTAACACCCTGCAGAGCGCTGTGCCCAATCTACAGAAACGTCTTGCGGTATCTCCTACAGGGAAAGTGCCAGGAGGGAACTGTCCATCTTGTTCTCAGTGTCTCTGAGAATTGCTCTGATTATCCCTGTGACCTCTTTGCTAAGACTCTCCAGAGAGCCGTCCTCAAAACCAACACACATCTTGACATATCTCCCTCATTGATCGCAGTGTCTCCAGGAACGGCATTCAAGGAGCCAGGAACTTTTCTCCCTACACTGTCCATTGAGTTGTCCTCAAAACCAATATACATCCTGCTATATCTCCCACATGGAAAGTGCCAGGAGGGAGAAGTGGCGATTATGTTTAGACTTTCTCGGAACTGCTTCAAATCAACTAGATATCTTTGTGCTGTAAATCTCCCAACAGCCAAACGCAAAAGCAGCAAACATCTCGCTGTATGTCCCACATCCAAAGTGCCAAGAGAGAGCTTGCTCTCCCTGTCTTTGAGTACTCTTTTCGCTGTGCCGGTTACCTCTTTGCTAACATTCTCTTCAGCGCTGCAGGGAAACCAGGAACCACGTGGAGAAGGCACCCACACTGAAAGTGCCTGGAGGGAACATTGGGGCTTCTTCTCAGTGTCTCTGACATAGGGTTTCACTGTCCCGGGAAAGTCTCTGCTAACACCCTGCAGAGCGCTGTGCCCAATCTACAGAAACGTCTTGCGGTATCTCCTACAGGGAAAGTGCCAGGAGGGAACTGTCCATCTTGTTCTCAGTGTCTCTGAGAATTGCTCTGATTATCCCTGTGACCTCTTTGCTAAGACTCTCCAGAGAGCCGTCCTCAAAACCAACACACATCTTGACATATCTCCCACATTGATCGCAGTGTCTCCAGGAACGGCATTCAAGGAGCCAGGAACTTTTCTCCCTACACTGTCCATTGAGTTGTCCTCAAAACCAATATACATCCTGCTATATCTCCCACATGGAAAGTGCCAGGAGGGAGAAGTGGCGATTATGTTTAGACTTTCTCGGAACTGCTTCAAATCAACTAGATATCTTTGTGCTGTAAATCTCCCAACAGCCAAACGCAAAAGCAGCAAACATCTCGCTGTATGTCCCACATCCAAAGTGCCAAGAGAGAGCTTGCTCTCCCTGTCTTTGAGTACTGTTTTCGCTGTGCCGGTTACCTCTTTGCTAACATTCTCTTCAGCGCTGCAGGGAAACCAGGAACCACGTGGAGAAGGCACCCACACTGAAAGTGCCTGGAGGGAACATTGGGGCTTCTTCTCAGTGTCTCTGACATAGGGTTTCACTGTCCCGGGAAAGTCTCTGCTAACACCCTGCAGAGCGCTGTGCCCAATCTACAGAAACGTCTTGCGGTATCTCCTACAGGGAAAGTGCCAGGAGGGAACTGTCCATCTTGTTCTCAGTGTCTCTGAGAATTGCTCTGATTATCCCTGTGACCTCTTTGCTAAGACTCTCCAGAGAGCCGTCCTCAAAACCAACACACATCTTGACATATCTCCCTCATTGATCGCAGTGTCTCCAGGAACGGCATTCAAGGAGCCAGGAACTTTTCTCCCTACACTGTCCATTGAGTTGTCCTCAAAACCAATATACATCCTGCTATATCTCCCACATGGAAAGTGCCAGGAGGGAGAAGTGGCGATTATGTTTAGACTTTCTCGGAACTGCTTCAAATCAACTAGATATCTTTGTGCTGTAAATCTCCCAACAGCCAAACGCAAAAGCAGCAAACATCTCGCTGTATGTCCCACATCCAAAGTGCCAAGAGAGAGCTTGCTCTCCCTGTCTTTGAGTACTGTTTTCACTGTCCCGGTTACCTCTTTGCTAACATTCTCTTCAGCGCTGCAGGGAAACCAGGAACCACGTGGAGAAGGCACCCACACTGAAAGTGCCTGGAGGGAACATTGGGGCTTCTTCTCAGTGTCTCTGACATAGGGTTTCACTGTCCCGGGAAAGTCTCTGCTAACACCCTGCAGAGCGCTGTGCCCAATCTACAGAAACGTCTTGCGGTATCTCCTACAGGGAAAGTGCCAGGAGGGAACTGTCCATCTTGTTCTCAGTGTCTCTGAGAATTGCTCTGATTATCCCTGTGACCTCTTTGCTAAGACTCTCCAGAGAGCCGTCCTCAAAACCAACACACATCTTGACATATCTCCCACATTGATCGCAGTGTCTCCAGGAACGGCATTCAAGGAGCCAGGAACTTTTCTCCCTACACTGTCCATTGAGTTGTCCTCAAAACCAATATACATCCTGCTATATCTCCCACATGGAAAGTGCCAGGAGGGAGAAGTGGCGATTATGTTTAGACTTTCTCGGAACTGCTTCAAATCAACTAGATATCTTTGTGCTGTAAATCTCCCAACAGCCAAACGCAAAAGCAGCAAACATCTCGCTGTATGTCCCACATCCAAAGTGCCAAGAGAGAGCTTGCTCTCCCTGTCTTTGAGTACTGTTTTCGCTGTGCCGGTTACCTCTTTGCTAACATTCTCTTCAGCGCTGCAGGGAAACCAGGAACCACGTGGAGAAGGCACCCACACTGAAAGTGCCTGGAGGGAACATTGGGGCTTCTTCTCAGTGTCTCTGACATAGGGTTTCACTGTCCCGGGAAAGTCTCTGCTAACACCCTGCAGAGCGCTGTGCCCAATCTACAGAAACGTCTTGCGGTATCTCCTACAGGGAAAGTGCCAGGAGGGAACTGTCCATCTTGTTCTCAGTGTCTCTGAGAATTGCTCTGATTATCCCTGTGACCTCTTTGCTAAGACTCTCCAGAGAGCCGTCCTCAAAACCAACACACATCTTGACATATCTCCCTCATTGATCGCAGTGTCTCCAGGAACGGCATTCAAGGAGCCAGGAACTTTTCTCCCTACACTGTCCATTGAGTTGTCCTCAAAACCAATATACATCCTGCTATATCTCCCACATGGAAAGTGCCAGGAGGGAGAAGTGGCGATTATGTTTAGACTTTCTCGGAACTGCTTCAAATCAACTAGATATCTTTGTGCTGTAAATCTCCCAACAGCCAAACGCAAAAGCAGCAAACATCTCGCTGTATGTCCCACATCCAAAGTGCCAAGAGAGAGCTTGCTCTCCCTGTCTTTGAGTACTGTTTTCGCTGTCCCGGTTACCTCTTTGCTAACATTCTCTTCAGCGCTGCAGGGAAACCAGGAACCACGTGGAGAAGGCACCCACACTGAAAGTGCCTGGAGGGAACATTGGGGCTTCTTCTCAGTGTCTCTGACATAGGGTTTCACTGTCCCGGGAAAGTCTCTGCTAACACCCTGCAGAGCGCTGTGCCCAATCTACAGAAACGTCTTGCGGTATCTCCTACAGGGAAAGTGCCAGGAGGGAACTGTCCATCTTGTTCTCAGTGTCTCTGAGAATTGCTCTGATTATCCCTGTGACCTCTTTGCTAAGACTCTCCAGAGAGCCGTCCTCAAAACCAACACACATCTTGACATATCTCCCTCATTGATCGCAGTGTCTCCAGGAACGGCATTCAAGGAGCCAGGAACTTTTCTCCCTACACTGTCCATTGAGTTGTCCTCAAAACCAATATACATCCTGCTATATCTCCCACATGGAAAGTGCCAGGAGGGAGAAGTGGCGATTATGTTTAGACTTTCTCGGAACTGCTTCAAATCAACTAGATATCTTTGTGCTGTAAATCTCCCAACAGCCAAACGCAAAAGCAGCAAACATCTCGCTGTATGTCCCACATCCAAAGTGCCAAGAGAGAGCTTGCTCTCCCTGTCTTTGAGTACTGTTTTCGCTGTGCCGGTTACCTCTTTGCTAACATTCTCTTCAGCGCTGCAGGGAAACCAGGAACCACGTGGAGAAGGCACCCACACTGAAAGTGCCTGGAGGGAACATTGGGGCTTCTTCTCAGTGTCTCTGACATAGGGTTTCACTGTCCCGGGAAAGTCTCTGCTAACACCCTGCAGAGCGCTGTGCCCAATCTACAGAAACGTCTTGCGGTATCTCCTACAGGGAAAGTGCCAGGAGGGAACTGTCCATCTTGTTCTCAGTGTCTCTGAGAATTGCTCTGATTATCCCTGTGACCTCTTTGCTAAGACTCTCGAGAGAGCCGTCCTCAAAACAAACACACATCTTGACATATCTCCCACATTGATCGCAGTGTCTCCAGGAACGGCATTCAAGGAGCCAGGAACTTTTCTCCCTACACTGTCCATTGAGTTGTCCTCAAAACCAATATACATCCTGCTATATCTCCCACATGGAAAGTGCCAGGAGGGAGAAGTGGCGATTATGTTTAGACTTTCTCGGAACTGCTTCAAATCAACTAGATATCTTTGTGCTGTAAATCTCCCAACAGCCAAACGCAAAAGCAGCAAACATCTCGCTGTATGTCCCACATCCAAAGTGCCAAGAGAGAGCTTGCTCTCCCTCTCTTTGAGTACTGTTTTCGCTGTGCCGGTTACGTCTTTGCTAACATTCTCTTCAGCGCTGCAGGGAAATCAGGAACCACGTGGAGAAGGCACCCACACTGAAAGTGCCTGGAGGGAACATTGGGGCTTCTTCTCAGTGTCTCTGACATAGGGTTTCACTGTCCCGGGAAAGTCTCTGCTAACACCCTGCAGAGCGCTGTGCCCAATCTACAGAAACGTCTTGCGGTATCTCCTACAGGGAAAGTGCCAGGAGGGAACTGTCCATCTTGTTCTCAGTGTCTCTGAGAATTGCTCTGATTATCCCTGTGACCTCTTTGCTAAGACTCTCCAGAGAGCCGTCCTCAAAACCAACACACATCTTGACATATCTCCCTCATTGATCGCAGTGTCTCCAGGAACGGCATTCAAGGAGCCAGGAACTTTTCTCCCTACACTGTCCATTGAGTTGTCCTCAAAACCAATATACATCCTGCTATATCTCCCACATGGAAAGTGCCAGGAGGGAGAAGTGGCGATTATGTTTAGACTTTCTCGGAACTGCTTCAAATCAACTAGATATCTTTGTGCTGTAAATCTCCCAACAGCCAAACGCAAAAGCAGCAAACATCTCGCTGTATGTCCCACATCCAAAGTGCCAAGAGAGAGCTTGCTCTCCCTGTCTTTGAGTACTCTTTTCGCTGTGCCGGTTACCTCTTTGCTAACATTCTCTTCAGCGCTGCAGGGAAACCAGGAACCACGTGGAGAAGGCACCCACACTGAAAGTGCCTGGAGGGAACATTGGGGCTTCTTCTCAGTGTCTCTGACATAGGGTTTCACTGTCCCGGGAAAGTCTCTGCTAACACCCTGCAGAGCGCTGTGCCCAATCTACAGAAACGTCTTGCGGTATCTCCTACAGGGAAAGTGCCAGGAGGGAACTGTCCATCTTGTTCTCAGTGTCTCTGAGAATTGCTCTGATTATCCCTGTGACCTCTTTGCTAAGACTCTCCAGAGAGCCGTCCTCAAAACCAACACACATCTTGACATATCTCCCACATTGATCGCAGTGTCTCCAGGAACGGCATTCAAGGAGCCAGGAACTTTTCTCCCTACACTGTCCATTGAGTTGTCCTCAAAACCAATATACATCCTGCTATATCTCCCACATGGAAAGTGCCAGGAGGGAGAAGTGGCGATTATGTTTAGACTTTCTCGGAACTGCTTCAAATCAACTAGATATCTTTGTGCTGTAAATCTCCCAACAGCCAAACGCAAAAGCAGCAAACATCTCGCTGTATGTCCCACATCCAAAGTGCCAAGAGAGAGCTTGCTCTCCCTGTCTTTGAGTACTCTTTTCGCTGTGCCGGTTACCTCTTTGCTAACATTCTCTTCAGCGCTGCAGGGAAACCAGGAACCACGTGGAGAAGGCACCCACACTGAAAGTGCCTGGAGGGAACATTGGGGCTTCTTCTCAGTGTCTCTGACATAGGGTTTCACTGTCCCGGGAAAGTCTCTGCTAACACCCTGCAGAGCGCTGTGCCCAATCTACAGAAACGTCTTGCGGTATCTCCTACAGGGAAAGTGCCAGGAGGGAACTGTCCATCTTGTTCTCAGTGTCTCTGAGAATTGCTCTGATTATCCCTGTGACCTCTTTGCTAAGACTCTCCAGAGAGCCGTCCTCAAAACCAACACACATCTTGACATATCTCCCTCATTGATCGCAGTGTCTCCAGGAACGGCATTCAAGGAGCCAGGAACTTTTCTCCCTACACTGTCCATTGAGTTGTCCTCAAAACCAATATACATCCTGCTATATCTCCCACATGGAAAGTGCCAGGAGGGAGAAGTGGCGATTATGTTTAGACTTTCTCGGAACTGCTTCAAATCAACTAGATATCTTTGTGCTGTAAATCTCCCAACAGCCAAACGCAAAAGCAGCAAACATCTCGCTGTATGTCCCACATCCAAAGTGCCAAGAGAGAGCTTGCTCTCCCTGTCTTTGAGTACTGTTTTCACTGTCCCGGTTACCTCTTTGCTAACATTCTCTTCAGCGCTGCAGGGAAACCAGGAACCACGTGGAGAAGGCACCCACACTGAAAGTGCCTGGAGGGAACATTGGGGCTTCTTCTCAGTGTCTCTGACATAGGGTTTCACTGTCCCGGGAAAGTCTCTGCTAACACCCTGCAGAGCGCTGTGCCCAATCTACAGAAACGTCTTGCGGTATCTCCTACAGGGAAAGTGCCAGGAGGGAACTGTCCATCTTGTTCTCAGTGTCTCTGAGAATTGCTCTGATTATCCCTGTGACCTCTTTGCTAAGACTCTCCAGAGAGCCGTCCTCAAAACCAACACACATCTTGACATATCTCCCACATTGATCGCAGTGTCTCCAGGAACGGCATTCAAGGAGCCAGGAACTTTTCTCCCTACACTGTCCATTGAGTTGTCCTCAAAACCAATATACATCCTGCTATATCTCCCACATGGAAAGTGCCAGGAGGGAGAAGTGGCGATTATGTTTAGACTTTCTCGGAACTGCTTCAAATCAACTAGATATCTTTGTGCTGTAAATCTCCCAACAGCCAAACGCAAAAGCAGCAAACATCTCGCTGTATGTCCCACATCCAAAGTGCCAAGAGAGAGCTTGCTCTCCCTGTCTTTGAGTACTGTTTTCGCTGTGCCGGTTACCTCTTTGCTAACATTCTCTTCAGCGCTGCAGGGAAACCAGGAACCACGTGGAGAAGGCACCCACACTGAAAGTGCCTGGAGGGAACATTGGGGCTTCTTCTCAGTGTCTCTGACATAGGGTTTCACTGTCCCGGGAAAGTCTCTGCTAACACCCTGCAGAGCGCTGTGCCCAATCTACAGAAACGTCTTGCGGTATCTCCTACAGGGAAAGTGCCAGGAGGGAACTGTCCATCTTGTTCTCAGTGTCTCTGAGAATTGCTCTGATTATCCCTGTGACCTCTTTGCTAAGACTCTCCAGAGAGCCGTCCTCAAAACCAACACACATCTTGACATATCTCCCTCATTGATCGCAGTGTCTCCAGGAACGGCATTCAAGGAGCCAGGAACTTTTCTCCCTACACTGTCCATTGAGTTGTCCTCAAAACCAATATACATCCTGCTATATCTCCCACATGGAAAGTGCCAGGAGGGAGAAGTGGCGATTATGTTTAGACTTTCTCGGAACTGCTTCAAATCAACTAGATATCTTTGTGCTGTAAATCTCCCAACAGCCAAACGCAAAAGCAGCAAACATCTCGCTGTATGTCCCACATCCAAAGTGCCAAGAGAGAGCTTGCTCTCCCTGTCTTTGAGTACTGTTTTCGCTGTCCCGGTTACCTCTTTGCTAACATTCTCTTCAGCGCTGCAGGGAAACCAGGAACCACGTGGAGAAGGCACCCACACTGAAAGTGCCTGGAGGGAACATTGGGGCTTCTTCTCAGTGTCTCTGACATAGGGTTTCACTGTCCCGGGAAAGTCTCTGCTAACACCCTGCAGAGCGCTGTGCCCAATCTACAGAAACGTCTTGCGGTATCTCCTACAGGGAAAGTGCCAGGAGGGAACTGTCCATCTTGTTCTCAGTGTCTCTGAGAATTGCTCTGATTATCCCTGTGACCTCTTTGCTAAGACTCTCCAGAGAGCCGTCCTCAAAACCAACACACATCTTGACATATCTCCCTCATTGATCGCAGTGTCTCCAGGAACGGCATTCAAGGAGCCAGGAACTTTTCTCCCTACACTGTCCATTGAGTTGTCCTCAAAACCAATATACATCCTGCTATATCTCCCACATGGAAAGTGCCAGGAGGGAGAAGTGGCGATTATGTTTAGACTTTCTCGGAACTGCTTCAAATCAACTAGATATCTTTGTGCTGTAAATCTCCCAACAGCCAAACGCAAAAGCAGCAAACATCTCGCTGTATGTCCCACATCCAAAGTGCCAAGAGAGAGCTTGCTCTCCCTGTCTTTGAGTACTGTTTTCGCTGTGCCGGTTACCTCTTTGCTAACATTCTCTTCAGCGCTGCAGGGAAACCAGGAACCACGTGGAGAAGGCACCCACACTGAAAGTGCCTGGAGGGAACATTGGGGCTTCTTCTCAGTGTCTCTGACATAGGGTTTCACTGTCCCGGGAAAGTCTCTGCTAACACCCTGCAGAGCGCTGTGCCCAATCTACAGAAACGTCTTGCGGTATCTCCTACAGGGAAAGTGCCAGGAGGGAACTGTCCATCTTGTTCTCAGTGTCTCTGAGAATTGCTCTGATTATCCCTGTGACCTCTTTGCTAAGACTCTCGAGAGAGCCGTCCTCAAAACAAACACACATCTTGACATATCTCCCACATTGATCGCAGTGTCTCCAGGAACGGCATTCAAGGAGCCAGGAACTTTTCTCCCTACACTGTCCATTGAGTTGTCCTCAAAACCAATATACATCCTGCTATATCTCCCACATGGAAAGTGCCAGGAGGGAGAAGTGGCGATTATGTTTAGACTTTCTCGGAACTGCTTCAAATCAACTAGATATCTTTGTGCTGTAAATCTCCCAACAGCCAAACGCAAAAGCAGCAAACATCTCGCTGTATGTCCCACATCCAAAGTGCCAAGAGAGAGCTTGCTCTCCCTCTCTTTGAGTACTGTTTTCGCTGTGCCGGTTACCTCTTTGCTAACATTCTCTTCAGCGCTGCAGGGAAACCAGGAACCACGTGGAGAAGGCACCCACACTGAAAGTGCCTGGAGGGAACATTGGGGCTTCTTCTCAGTGTCTCTGACATAGGGTTTCACTGTCCCGGGAAAGTCTCTGCTAACACCCTGCAGAGCGCTGTGCCCAATCTACAGAAACGTCTTGCGGTATCTCCTACAGGGAAAGTGCCAGGAGGGAACTGTCCATCTTGTTCTCAGTGTCTCTGAGAATTGCTCTGATTATCCCTGTGACCTCTTTGCTAAGACTCTCCAGAGAGCCGTCCTCAAAACAAACACACATCTTGACATATCTCCCTCATTGATCGCAGTGTCTCCAGGAACGGCATTCAAGGAGCCAGGAACTTTTCTCCCTACACTGTCCATTGAGTTGTCCTCAAAACCAATATACATCCTGCTATATCTCCCACATGGAAAGTGCCAGGAGGGAGAAGTGGCGATTATGTTTAGACTTTCTCGGAACTGCTTCAAATCAACTAGATATCTTTGTGCTGTAAATCTCCCAACAGCCAAACGCAAAAGCAGCAAACATCTCGCTGTATGTCCCACATCCAAAGTGCCAAGAGAGAGCTTGCTCTCCCTGTCTTTGAGTACTGTTTTCGCTGTGCCGGTTACCTCTTTGCTAACATTCTCTTCAGCGCTGCAGGGAAACCAGGAACCACGTGGAGAAGGCACCCACACTGAAAGTGCCTGGAGGGAACATTGGGGCTTCTTCTCAGTGTCTCTGACATAGGGTTTCACTGTCCCGGGAAAGTCTCTGCTAACACCCTGCAGAGCGCTGTGCCCAATCTACAGAAACGTCTTGCGGTATCTCCTACAGGGAAAGTGCCAGGAGGGAACTGTCCATCTTGTTCTCAGTGTCTCTGAGAATTGCTCTGATTATCCCTGTGACCTCTTTGCTAAGACTCTCGAGAGAGCCGTCCTCAAAACAAACACACATCTTGACATATCTCCCTCATTGATCGCAGTGTCTCCAGGAACGGCATTCAAGGAGCCAGGAACTTTTCTCCCTACACTGTCCATTGAGTTGTCCTCAAAACCAATATACATCCTGCTATATCTCCCACATGGAAAGTGCCAGGAGGGAGAAGTGGCGATTATGTTTAGACTTTCTCGGAACTGCTTCAAATCAACTAGATATCTTTGTGCTGTAAATCTCCCAACAGCCAAACGCAAAAGCAGCAAACATCTCGCTGTATGTCCCACATCCAAAGTGCCAAGAGAGAGCTTGCTCTCCCTCTCTTTGAGTACTGTTTTCGCTGTGCCGGTTACCTCTTTGCTAACATTCTCTTCAGCGCTGCAGGGAAACCAGGAACCACGTGGAGAAGGCACCCACACTGAAAGTGCCTGGAGGGAACATTGGGGCTTCTTCTCAGTGTCTCTGACATAGGGTTTCACTGTCCCGGGAAAGTCTCTGCTAACACCCTGCAGAGCGCTGTGCCCAATCTACAGAAACGTCTTGCGGTATCTCCTACAGGGAAAGTGCCAGGAGGGAACTGTCCATCTTGTTCTCAGTGTCTCTGAGAATTGCTCTGATTATCCCTGTGACCTCTTTGCTAAGACTCTCCAGAGAGCCGTCCTCAAAACCAACACACATCTTGACATATCTCCCTCATTGATCGCAGTGTCTCCAGGAACGGCATTCAAGGAGCCAGGAACTTTTCTCCCTACACTGTCCATTGAGTTGTCCTCAAAACCAATATACATCCTGCTATATCTCCCACATGGAAAGTGCCAGGAGGGAGAAGTGGCGATTATGTTTAGACTTTCTCGGAACTGCTTCAAATCAACTAGATATCTTTGTGCTGTAAATCTCCCAACAGCCAAACGCAAAAGCAGCAAACATCTCGCTGTATGTCCCACATCCAAAGTGCCAAGAGAGAGCTTGCTCTCCCTGTCTTTGAGTACTCTTTTCGCTGTGCCGGTTACCTCTTTGCTAACATTCTCTTCAGCGCTGCAGGGAAACCAGGAACCACGTGGAGAAGGCACCCACACTGAAAGTGCCTGGAGGGAACATTGGGGCTTCTTCTCAGTGTCTCTGACATAGGGTTTCACTGTCCCGGGAAAGTCTCTGCTAACACCCTGCAGAGCGCTGTGCCCAATCTACAGAAACGTCTTGCGGTATCTCCTACAGGGAAAGTGCCAGGAGGGAACTGTCCATCTTGTTCTCAGTGTCTCTGAGAATTGCTCTGATTATCCCTGTGACCTCTTTGCTAAGACTCTCCAGAGAGCCGTCCTCAAAACCAACACACATCTTGACATATCTCCCACATTGATCGCAGTGTCTCCAGGAACGGCATTCAAGGAGCCAGGAACTTTTCTCCCTACACTGTCCATTGAGTTGTCCTCAAAACCAATATACATCCTGCTATATCTCCCACATGGAAAGTGCCAGGAGGGAGAAGTGGCGATTATGTTTAGACTTTCTCGGAACTGCTTCAAATCAACTAGATATCTTTGTGCTGTAAATCTCCCAACAGCCAAACGCAAAAGCAGCAAACATCTCGCTGTATGTCCCACATCCAAAGTGCCAAGAGAGAGCTTGCTCTCCCTGTCTTTGAGTACTGTTTTCGCTGTGCCGGTTACCTCTTTGCTAACATTCTCTTCAGCGCTGCAGGGAAACCAGGAACCACGTGGAGAAGGCACCCACACTGAAAGTGCCTGGAGGGAACATTGGGGCTTCTTCTCAGTGTCTCTGACATAGGGTTTCACTGTCCCGGGAAAGTCTCTGCTAACACCCTGCAGAGCGCTGTGCCCAATCTACAGAAACGTCTTGCGGTATCTCCTACAGGGAAAGTGCCAGGAGGGAACTGTCCATCTTGTTCTCAGTGTCTCTGAGAATTGCTCTGATTATCCCTGTGACCTCTTTGCTAAGACTCTCCAGAGAGCCGTCCTCAAAACAAACACACATCTTGACATATCTCCCACATTGATCGCAGTGTCTCCAGGAACGGCATTCAAGGAGCCAGGAACTTTTCTCCCTACACTGTCCATTGAGTTGTCCTCAAAACCAATATACATCCTGCTATATCTCCCACATGGAAAGTGCCAGGAGGGAGAAGTGGCGATTATGTTTAGACTTTCTCGGAACTGCTTCAAATCAACTAGATATCTTTGTGCTGTAAATCTCCCAACAGCCAAACGCAAAAGCAGCAAACATCTCGCTGTATGTCCCACATCCAAAGTGCCAAGAGAGAGCTTGCTCTCCCTGTCTTTGAGTACTGTTTTCGCTGTGCCGGTTACCTCTTTGCTAACATTCTCTTCAGCGCTGCAGGGAAACCAGGAACCACGTGGAGAAGGCACCCACACTGAAAGTGCCTGGAGGGAACATTGGGGCTTCTTCTCAGTGTCTCTGACATAGGGTTTCACTGTCCCGGGAAAGTCTCTGCTAACACCCTGCAGAGCGCTGTGCCCAATCTACAGAAACGTCTTGCGGTATCTCCTACAGGGAAAGTGCCAGGAGGGAACTGTCCATCTTGTTCTCAGTGTCTCTGAGAATTGCTCTGATTATCCCTGTGACCTCTTTGCTAAGACTCTCCAGAGAGCCGTCCTCAAAACCAACACACATCTTGACATATCTCCCACATTGATCGCAGTGTCTCCAGGAACGGCATTCAAGGAGCCAGGAACTTTTCTCCCTACACTGTCCATTGAGTTGTCCTCAAAACCAATATACATCCTGCTATATCTCCCACATGGAAAGTGCCAGGAGGGAGAAGTGGCGATTATGTTTAGACTTTCTCGGAACTGCTTCAAATCAACTAGATATCTTTGTGCTGTAAATCTCCCAACAGCCAAACGCAAAAGCAGCAAACATCTCGCTGTATGTCCCACATCCAAAGTGCCAAGAGAGAGCTTGCTCTCCCTGTCTTTGAGTACTGTTTTCGCTGTCCCGGTTACCTCTTTGCTAACATTCTCTTCAGCGCTGCAGGGAAACCAGGAACCACGTGGAGAAGGCACCCACACTGAAAGTGCCTGGAGGGAACATTGGGGCTTCTTCTCAGTGTCTCTGACATAGGGTTTCACTGTCCCGGGAAAGTCTCTGCTAACACCCTGCAGAGCGCTGTGCCCAATCTACAGAAACGTCTTGCGGTATCTCCTACAGGGAAAGTGCCAGGAGGGAACTGTCCATCTTGTTCTCAGTGTCTCTGAGAATTGCTCTGATTATCCCTGTGACCTCTTTGCTAAGACTCTCCAGAGAGCCGTCCTCAAAACCAACACACATCTTGACATATCTCCCACATTGATCGCAGTGTCTCCAGGAACGGCATTCAAGGAGCCAGGAACTTTTCTCCCTACACTGTCCATTGAGTTGTCCTCAAAACCAATATACATCCTGCTATATCTCCCACATGGAAAGTGCCAGGAGGGAGAAGTGGCGATTATGTTTAGACTTTCTCGGAACTGCTTCAAATCAACTAGATATCTTTGTGCTGTAAATCTCCCAACAGCCAAACGCAAAAGCAGCAAACATCTCGCTGTATGTCCCACATCCAAAGTGCCAAGAGAGAGCTTGCTCTCCCTGTCTTTGAGTACTGTTTTCGCTGTGCCGGTTACCTCTTTGCTAACATTCTCTTCAGCGCTGCAGGGAAACCAGGAACCACGTGGAGAAGGCACCCACACTGAAAGTGCCTGGAGGGAACATTGGGGCTTCTTCTCAGTGTCTCTGACATAGGGTTTCACTGTCCCGGGAAAGTCTCTGCTAACACCCTGCAGAGCGCTGTGCCCAATCTACAGAAACGTCTTGCGGTATCTCCTACAGGGAAAGTGCCAGGAGGGAACTGTCCATCTTGTTCTCAGTGTCTCTGAGAATTGCTCTGATTATCCCTGTGACCTCTTTGCTAAGACTCTCCAGAGAGCCGTCCTCAAAACCAACACACATCTTGACATATCTCCCACATTGATCGCAGTGTCTCCAGGAACGGCATTCAAGGAGCCAGGAACTTTTCTCCCTACACTGTCCATTGAGTTGTCCTCAAAACCAATATACATCCTGCTATATCTCCCACATGGAAAGTGCCAGGAGGGAGAAGTGGCGATTATGTTTAGACTTTCTCGGAACTGCTTCAAATCAACTAGATATCTTTGTGCTGTAAATCTCCCAACAGCCAAACGCAAAAGCAGCAAACATCTCGCTGTATGTCCCACATCCAAAGTGCCAAGAGAGAGCTTGCTCTCCCTGTCTTTGAGTACTGTTTTCGCTGTGCCGGTTACCTCTTTGCTAACATTCTCTTCAGCGCTGCAGGGAAACCAGGAACCACGTGGAGAAGGCACCCACACTGAAAGTGCCTGGAGGGAACATTGGGGCTTCTTCTCAGTGTCTCTGACATAGGGTTTCACTGTCCCGGGAAAGTCTCTGCTAACACCCTGCAGAGCGCTGTGCCCAATCTACAGAAACGTCTTGCGGTATCTCCTACAGGGAAAGTGCCAGGAGGGAACTGTCCATCTTGTTCTCAGTGTCTCTGAGAATTGCTCTGATTATCCCTGTGACCTCTTTGCTAAGACTCTCCAGAGAGCCGTCCTCAAAACCAACACACATCTTGACATATCTCCCACATTGATCGCAGTGTCTCCAGGAACGGCATTCAAGGAGCCAGGAACTTTTCTCCCTACACTGTCCATTGAGTTGTCCTCAAAACCAATATACATCCTGCTATATCTCCCACATGGAAAGTGCCAGGAGGGAGAAGTGGCGATTATGTTTAGACTTTCTCGGAACTGCTTCAAATCAACTAGATATCTTTGTGCTGTAAATCTCCCAACAGCCAAACGCAAAAGCAGCAAACATCTCGCTGTATGTCCCACATCCAAAGTGCCAAGAGAGAGCTTGCTCTCCCTGTCTTTGAGTACTGTTTTCGCTGTGCCGGTTACCTCTTTGCTAACATTCTCTTCAGCGCTGCAGGGAAACCAGGAACCACGTGGAGAAGGCACCCACACTGAAAGTGCCTGGAGGGAACATTGGGGCTTCTTCTCAGTGTCTCTGACATAGGGTTTCACTGTCCCGGGAAAGTCTCTGCTAACACCCTGCAGAGCGCTGTGCCCAATCTACAGAAACGTCTTGCGGTATCTCCTACAGGGAAAGTGCCAGGAGGGAACTGTCCATCTTGTTCTCAGTGTCTCTGAGAATTGCTCTGATTATCCCTGTGACCTCTTTGCTAAGACTCTCCAGAGAGCCGTCCTCAAAACCAACACACATCTTGACATATCTCCCACATTGATCGCAGTGTCTCCAGGAACGGCATTCAAGGAGCCAGGAACTTTTCTCCCTACACTGTCCATTGAGTTGTCCTCAAAACCAATATACATCCTGCTATATCTCCCACATGGAAAGTGCCAGGAGGGAGAAGTGGCGATTATGTTTAGACTTTCTCGGAACTGCTTCAAATCAACTAGATATCTTTGTGCTGTAAATCTCCCAACAGCCAAACGCAAAAGCAGCAAACATCTCGCTGTATGTCCCACATCCAAAGTGCCAAGAGAGAGCTTGCTCTCCCTGTCTTTGAGTACTGTTTTCGCTGTGCCGGTTACCTCTTTGCTAACATTCTCTTCAGCGCTGCAGGGAAACCAGGAACCACGTGGAGAAGGCACCCACACTGAAAGTGCCTGGAGGGAACATTGGGGCTTCTTCTCAGTGTCTCTGACATAGGGTTTCACTGTCCCGGGAAAGTCTCTGCTAACACCCTGCAGAGCGCTGTGCCCAATCTACAGAAACGTCTTGCGGTATCTCCTACAGGGAAAGTGCCAGGAGGGAACTGTCCATCTTGTTCTCAGTGTCTCTGAGAATTGCTCTGATTATCCCTGTGACCTCTTTGCTAAGACTCTCCAGAGAGCCGTCCTCAAAACCAACACACATCTTGACATATCTCCCACATTGATCGCAGTGTCTCCAGGAACGGCATTCAAGGAGCCAGGAACTTTTCTCCCTACACTGTCCATTGAGTTGTCCTCAAAACCAATATACATCCTGCTATATCTCCCACATGGAAAGTGCCAGGAGGGAGAAGTGGCGATTATGTTTAGACTTTCTCGGAACTGCTTCAAATCAACTAGATATCTTTGTGCTGTAAATCTCCCAACAGCCAAACGCAAAAGCAGCAAACATCTCGCTGTATGTCCCACATCCAAAGTGCCAAGAGAGAGCTTGCTCTCCCTGTCTTTGAGTACTGTTTTCGCTGTCCCGGTTACCTCTTTGCTAACATTCTCTTCAGCGCTGCAGGGAAACCAGGAACCACGTGGAGAAGGCACCCACACTGAAAGTGCCTGGAGGGAACATTGGGGCTTCTTCTCAGTGTCTCTGACATAGGGTTTCACTGTCCCGGGAAAGTCTCTGCTAACACCCTGCAGAGCGCTGTGCCCAATCTACAGAAACGTCTTGCGGTATCTCCTACAGGGAAAGTGCCAGGAGGGAACTGTCCATCTTGTTCTCAGTGTCTCTGAGAATTGCTCTGATTATCCCTGTGACCTCTTTGCTAAGACTCTCCAGAGAGCCGTCCTCAAAACCAACACACATCTTGACATATCTCCCTCATTGATCGCAGTGTCTCCAGGAACGGCATTCAAGGAGCCAGGAACTTTTCTCCCTACACTGTCCATTGAGTTGTCCTCAAAACCAATATACATCCTGCTATATCTCCCACATGGAAAGTGCCAGGAGGGAGAAGTGGCGATTATGTTTAGACTTTCTCGGAACTGCTTCAAATCAACTAGATATCTTTGTGCTGTAAATCTCCCAACAGCCAAACGCAAAAGCAGCAAACATCTCGCTGTATGTCCCACATCCAAAGTGCCAAGAGAGAGCTTGCTCTCCCTGTCTTTGAGTACTGTTTTCGCTGTGCCGGTTACCTCTTTGCTAACATTCTCTTCAGCGCTGCAGGGAAACCAGGAACCACGTGGAGAAGGCACCCACACTGAAAGTGCCTGGAGGGAACATTGGGGCTTCTTCTCAGTGTCTCTGACATAGGGTTTCACTGTCCCGGGAAAGTCTCTGCTAACACCCTGCAGAGCGCTGTGCCCAATCTACAGAAACGTCTTGCGGTATCTCCTACAGGGAAAGTGCCAGGAGGGAACTGTCCATCTTGTTCTCAGTGTCTCTGAGAATTGCTCTGATTATCCCTGTGACCTCTTTGCTAAGACTCTCCAGAGAGCCGTCCTCAAAACCAACACACATCTTGACATATCTCCCACATTGATCGCAGTGTCTCCAGGAACGGCATTCAAGGAGCCAGGAACTTTTCTCCCTACACTGTCCATTGAGTTGTCCTCAAAACCAATATACATCCTGCTATATCTCCCACATGGAAAGTGCCAGGAGGGAGAAGTGGCGATTATGTTTAGACTTTCTCGGAACTGCTTCAAATCAACTAGATATCTTTGTGCTGTAAATCTCCCAACAGCCAAACGCAAAAGCAGCAAACATCTCGCTGTATGTCCCACATCCAAAGTGCCAAGAGAGAGCTTGCTCTCCCTGTCTTTGAGTACTGTTTTCGCTGTGCCGGTTACCTCTTTGCTAACATTCTCTTCAGCGCTGCAGGGAAACCAGGAACCACGTGGAGAAGGCACCCACACTGAAAGTGCCTGGAGGGAACATTGGGGCTTCTTCTCAGTGTCTCTGACATAGGGTTTCACTGTCCCGGGAAAGTCTCTGCTAACACCCTGCAGAGCGCTGTGCCCAATCTACAGAAACGTCTTGCGGTATCTCCTACAGGGAAAGTGCCAGGAGGGAACTGTCCATCTTGTTCTCAGTGTCTCTGAGAATTGCTCTGATTATCCCTGTGACCTCTTTGCTAAGACTCTCCAGAGAGCCGTCCTCAAAACCAACACACATCTTGACATATCTCCCTCATTGATCGCAGTGTCTCCAGGAACGGCATTCAAGGAGCCAGGAACTTTTCTCCCTACACTGTCCATTGAGTTGTCCTCAAAACCAATATACATCCTGCTATATCTCCCACATGGAAAGTGCCAGGAGGGAGAAGTGGCGATTATGTTTAGACTTTCTCGGAACTGCTTCAAATCAACTAGATATCTTTGTGCTGTAAATCTCCCAACAGCCAAACGCAAAAGCAGCAAACATCTCGCTGTATGTCCCACATCCAAAGTGCCAAGAGAGAGCTTGCTCTCCCTGTCTTTGAGTACTGTTTTCGCTGTCCCGGTTACCTCTTTGCTAACATTCTCTTCAGCGCTGCAGGGAAACCAGGAACCACGTGGAGAAGGCACCCACACTGAAAGTGCCTGGAGGGAACATTGGGGCTTCTTCTCAGTGTCTCTGACATAGGGTTTCACTGTCCCGGGAAAGTCTCTGCTAACACCCTGCAGAGCGCTGTGCCCAATCTACAGAAACGTCTTGCGGTATCTCCTACAGGGAAAGTGCCAGGAGGGAACTGTCCATCTTGTTCTCAGTGTCTCTGAGAATTGCTCTGATTATCCCTGTGACCTCTTTGCTAAGACTCTCCAGAGAGCCGTCCTCAAAACCAACACACATCTTGACATATCTCCCACATTGATCGCAGTGTCTCCAGGAACGGCATTCAAGGAGCCAGGAACTTTTCTCCCTACACTGTCCATTGAGTTGTCCTCAAAACCAATATACATCCTGCTATATCTCCCACATGGAAAGTGCCAGGAGGGAGAAGTGGCGATTATGTTTAGACTTTCTCGGAACTGCTTCAAATCAACTAGATATCTTTGTGCTGTAAATCTCCCAACAGCCAAACGCAAAAGCAGCAAACATCTCGCTGTATGTCCCACATCCAAAGTGCCAAGAGAGAGCTTGCTCTCCCTGTCTTTGAGTACTGTTTTCGCTGTGCCGGTTACCTCTTTGCTAACATTCTCTTCAGCGCTGCAGGGAAACCAGGAACCACGTGGAGAAGGCACCCACACTGAAAGTGCCTGGAGGGAACATTGGGGCTTCTTCTCAGTGTCTCTGACATAGGGTTTCACTGTCCCGGGAAAGTCTCTGCTAACACCCTGCAGAGCGCTGTGCCCAATCTACAGAAACGTCTTGCGGTATCTCCTACAGGGAAAGTGCCAGGAGGGAACTGTCCATCTTGTTCTCAGTGTCTCTGAGAATTGCTCTGATTATCCCTGTGACCTCTTTGCTAAGACTCTCCAGAGAGCCGTCCTCAAAACCAACACACATCTTGACATATCTCCCACATTGATCGCAGTGTCTCCAGGAACGGCATTCAAGGAGCCAGGAACTTTTCTCCCTACACTGTCCATTGAGTTGTCCTCAAAACCAATATACATCCTGCTATATCTCCCACATGGAAAGTGCCAGGAGGGAGAAGTGGCGATTATGTTTAGAATTTCTCGGAACTGCTTCAAATCAACTAGATATCTTTGTGCTGTAAATCTCCCAACAGCCAAACGCAAAAGCAGCAAACATCTCGCTGTATGTCCCACATCCAAAGTGCCAAGAGAGAGCTTGCTCTCCCTGTCTTTGAGTACTGTTTTCGCTGTGCCGGTTACCTCTTTGCTAACATTCTCTTCAGCGCTGCAGGGAAACCAGGAACCACGTGGAGAAGGCACCCACACTGAAAGTGCCTGGAGGGAACATTGGGGCTTCTTCTCAGTGTCTCTGACATAGGGTTTCACTGTCCCGGGAAAGTCTCTGCTAACACCCTGCAGAGCGCTGTGCCCAATCTACAGAAACGTCTTGCGGTATCTCCTACAGGGAAAGTGCCAGGAGGGAACTGTCCATCTTGTTCTCAGTGTCTCTGAGAATTGCTCTGATTATCCCTGTGACCTCTTTGCTAAGACTCTCGAGAGAGCCGTCCTCAAAACAAACACACATCTTGACATATCTCCCACATTGATCGCAGTGTCTCCAGGAACGGCATTCAAGGAGCCAGGAACTTTTCTCCCTACACTGTCCATTGAGTTGTCCTCAAAACCAATATACATCCTGCTATATCTCCCACATGGAAAGTGCCAGGAGGGAGAAGTGGCGATTATGTTTAGACTTTCTCGGAACTGCTTCAAATCAACTAGATATCTTTGTGCTGTAAATCTCCCAACAGCCAAACGCAAAAGCAGCAAACATCTCGCTGTATGTCCCACATCCAAAGTGCCAAGAGAGAGCTTGCTCTCCCTGTCTTTGAGTACTGTTTTCGCTGTGCCGGTTACCTCTTTGCTAACATTCTCTTCAGCGCTGCAGGGAAACCAGGAACCACGTGGAGAAGGCACCCACACTGAAAGTGCCTGGAGGGAACATTGGGGCTTCTTCTCAGTGTCTCTGACATAGGGTTTCACTGTCCCGGGAAAGTCTCTGCTAACACCCTGCAGAGCGCTGTGCCCAATCTACAGAAACGTCTTGCGGTATCTCCTACAGGGAAAGTGCCAGGAGGGAACTGTCCATCTTGTTCTCAGTGTCTCTGAGAATTGCTCTGATTATCCCTGTGACCTCTTTGCTAAGACTCTCCAGAGAGCCGTCCTCAAAACCAACACACATCTTGACATATCTCCCTCATTGATCGCAGTGTCTCCAGGAACGGCATTCAAGGAGCCAGGAACTTTTCTCCCTACACTGTCCATTGAGTTGTCCTCAAAACCAATATACATCCTGCTATATCTCCCACATGGAAAGTGCCAGGAGGGAGAAGTGGCGATTATGTTTAGACTTTCTCGGAACTGCTTCAAATCAACTAGATATCTTTGTGCTGTAAATCTCCCAACAGCCAAACGCAAAAGCAGCAAACATCTCGCTGTATGTCCCACATCCAAAGTGCCAAGAGAGAGCTTGCTCTCCCTGTCTTTGAGTACTCTTTTCGCTGTGCCGGTTACCTCTTTGCTAACATTCTCTTCAGCGCTGCAGGGAAACCAGGAACCACGTGGAGAAGGCACCCACACTGAAAGTGCCTGGAGGGAACATTGGGGCTTCTTCTCAGTGTCTCTGACATAGGGTTTCACTGTCCCGGGAAAGTCTCTGCTAACACCCTGCAGAGCGCTGTGCCCAATCTACAGAAACGTCTTGCGGTATCTCCTACAGGGAAAGTGCCAGGAGGGAACTGTCCATCTTGTTCTCAGTGTCTCTGAGAATTGCTCTGATTATCCCTGTGACCTCTTTGCTAAGACTCTCCAGAGAGCCGTCCTCAAAACAAACACACATCTTGACATATCTCCCACATTGATCGCAGTGTCTCCAGAAACGGCATTCAAGGAGCCAGGAACTTTTCTCCCTACACTGTCCATTGAGTTGTCCTCAAAACCAATATACATCCTGCTATATCTCCCACATGGAAAGTGCCAGGAGGGAGAAGTGGCGATTATGTTTAGACTTTCTCGGAACTGCTTCAAATCAACTAGATATCTTTGTGCTGTAAATCTCCCAACAGCCAAACGCAAAAGCAGCAAACATCTCGCTGTATGTCCCACATCCAAAGTGCCAAGAGAGAGCTTGCTCTCCCTGTCTTTGAGTACTGTTTTCACTGTCCCGGTTACCTCTTTGCTAACATTCTCTTCAGCGCTGCAGGGAAACCAGGAACCACGTGGAGAAGGCACCCACACTGAAAGTGCCTGGAGGGAACATTGGGGCTTCTTCTCAGTGTCTCTGACATAGGGTTTCACTGTCCCGGGAAAGTCTCTGCTAACACCCTGCAGAGCGCTGTGCCCAATCTACAGAAACGTCTTGCGGTATCTCCTACAGGGAAAGTGCCAGGAGGGAACTGTCCATCTTGTTCTCAGTGTCTCTGAGAATTGCTCTGATTATCCCTGTGACCTCTTTGCTAAGACTCTCCAGAGAGCCGTCCTCAAAACCAACACACATCTTGACATATCTCCCACATTGATCGCAGTGTCTCCAGGAACGGCATTCAAGGAGCCAGGAACTTTTCTCCCTACACTGTCCATTGAGTTGTCCTCAAAACCAATATACATCCTGCTATATCTCCCACATGGAAAGTGCCAGGAGGGAGAAGTGGCGATTATGTTTAGACTTTCTCGGAACTGCTTCAAATCAACTAGATATCTTTGTGCTGTAAATCTCCCAACAGCCAAACGCAAAAGCAGCAAACATCTCGCTGTATGTCCCACATCCAAAGTGCCAAGAGAGAGCTTGCTCTCCCTGTCTTTGAGTACTGTTTTCGCTGTGCCGGTTACCTCTTTGCTAACATTCTCTTCAGCGCTGCAGGGAAACCAGGAACCACGTGGAGAAGGCACCCACACTGAAAGTGCCTGGAGGGAACATTGGGGCTTCTTCTCAGTGTCTCTGACATAGGGTTTCACTGTCCCGGGAAAGTCTCTGCTAACACCCTGCAGAGCGCTGTGCCCAATCTACAGAAACGTCTTGCGGTATCTCCTACAGGGAAAGTGCCAGGAGGGAACTGTCCATCTTGTTCTCAGTGTCTCTGAGAATTGCTCTGATTATCCCTGTGACCTCTTTGCTAAGACTCTCCAGAGAGCCGTCCTCAAAACCAACACACATCTTGACATATCTCCCACATTGATCGCAGTGTCTCCAGGAACGGCATTCAAGGAGCCAGGAACTTTTCTCCCTACACTGTCCATTGAGTTGTCCTCAAAACCAATATACATCCTGCTATATCTCCCACATGGAAAGTGCCAGGAGGGAGAAGTGGCGATTATGTTTAGACTTTCTCGGAACTGCTTCAAATCAACTAGATATCTTTGTGCTGTAAATCTCCCAACAGCCAAACGCAAAAGCAGCAAACATCTCGCTGTATGTCCCACATCCAAAGTGCCAAGAGAGAGCTTGCTCTCCCTCTCTTTGAGTACTGTTTTCGCTGTGCCGGTTACCTCTTTGCTAACATTCTCTTCAGCGCTGCAGGGAAACCAGGAACCACGTGGAGAAGGCACCCACACTGAAAGTGCCTGGAGGGAACATTGGGGCTTCTTCTCAGTGTCTCTGACATAGGGTTTCACTGTCCCGGGAAAGTCTCTGCTAACACCCTGCAGAGCGCTGTGCCCAATCTACAGAAACGTCTTGCGGTATCTCCTACAGGGAAAGTGCCAGGAGGGAACTGTCCATCTTGTTCTCAGTGTCTCTGAGAATTGCTCTGATTATCCCTGTGACCTCTTTGCTAAGACTCTCCAGAGAGCCGTCCTCAAAACAAACACACATCTTGACATATCTCCCACATTGATCGCAGTGTCTCCAGGAACGGCATTCAAGGAGCCAGGAACTTTTCTCCCTACACTGTCCATTGAGTTGTCCTCAAAACCAATATACATCCTGCTATATCTCCCACATGGAAAGTGCCAGGAGGGAGAAGTGGCGATTATGTTTAGACTTTCTCGGAACTGCTTCAAATCAACTAGATATCTTTGTGCTGTAAATCTCCCAACAGCCAAACGCAAAAGCAGCAAACATCTCGCTGTATGTCCCACATCCAAAGTGCCAAGAGAGAGCTTGCTCTCCCTGTCTTTGAGTACTGTTTTCGCTGTGCCGGTTACCTCTTTGCTAACATTCTCTTCAGCGCTGCAGGGAAACCAGGAACCACGTGGAGAAGGCACCCACACTGAAAGTGCCTGGAGGGAACATTGGGGCTTCTTCTCAGTGTCTCTGACATAGGGTTTCACTGTCCCGGGAAAGTCTCTGCTAACACCCTGCAGAGCGCTGTGCCCAATCTACAGAAACGTCTTGCGGTATCTCCTACAGGGAAAGTGCCAGGAGGGAACTGTCCATCTTGTTCTCAGTGTCTCTGAGAATTGCTCTGATTATCCCTGTGACCTCTTTGCTAAGACTCTCCAGAGAGCCGTCCTCAAAACCAACACACATCTTGACATATCTCCCTCATTGATCGCAGTGTCTCCAGGAACGGCATTCAAGGAGCCAGGAACTTTTCTCCCTACACTGTCCATTGAGTTGTCCTCAAAACCAATATACATCCTGCTATATCTCCCACATGGAAAGTGCCAGGAGGGAGAAGTGGCGATTATGTTTAGACTTTCTCGGAACTGCTTCAAATCAACTAGATATCTTTGTGCTGTAAATCTCCCAACAGCCAAACGCAAAAGCAGCAAACATCTCGCTGTATGTCCCACATCCAAAGTGCCAAGAGAGAGCTTGCTCTCCCTGTCTTTGAGTACTGTTTTCGCTGTGCCGGTTACCTCTTTGCTAACATTCTCTTCAGCGCTGCAGGGAAACCAGGAACCACGTGGAGAAGGCACCCACACTGAAAGTGCCTGGAGGGAACATTGGGGCTTCTTCTCAGTGTCTCTGACATAGGGTTTCACTGTCCCGGGAAAGTCTCTGCTAACACCCTGCAGAGCGCTGTGCCCAATCTACAGAAACGTCTTGCGGTATCTCCTACAGGGAAAGTGCCAGGAGGGAACTGTCCATCTTGTTCTCAGTGTCTCTGAGAATTGCTCTGATTATCCCTGTGACCTCTTTGCTAAGACTCTCCAGAGAGCCGTCCTCAAAACCAACACACATCTTGACATATCTCCCTCATTGATCGCAGTGTCTCCAGGAACGGCATTCAAGGAGCCAGGAACTTTTCTCCCTACACTGTCCATTGAGTTGTCCTCAAAACCAATATACATCCTGCTATATCTCCCACATGGAAAGTGCCAGGAGGGAGAAGTGGCGATTATGTTTAGACTTTCTCGGAACTGCTTCAAATCAACTAGATATCTTTGTGCTGTAAATCTCCCAACAGCCAAACGCAAAAGCAGCAAACATCTCGCTGTATGTCCCACATCCAAAGTGCCAAGAGAGAGCTTGCTCTCCCTGTCTTTGAGTACTGTTTTCGCTGTGCCGGTTACCTCTTTGCTAACATTCTCTTCAGCGCTGCAGGGAAACCAGGAACCACGTGGAGAAGGCACCCACACTGAAAGTGCCTGGAGGGAACATTGGGGCTTCTTCTCAGTGTCTCTGACATAGGGTTTCACTGTCCCGGGAAAGTCTCTGCTAACACCCTGCAGAGCGCTGTGCCCAATCTACAGAAACGTCTTGCGGTATCTCCTACAGGGAAAGTGCCAGGAGGGAACTGTCCATCTTGTTCTCAGTGTCTCTGAGAATTGCTCTGATTATCCCTGTGACCTCTTTGCTAAGACTCTCCAGAGAGCCGTCCTCAAAACAAACACACATCTTGACATATCTCCCACATTGATCGCAGTGTCTCCAGAAACGGCATTCAAGGAGCCAGGAACTTTTCTCCCTACACTGTCCATTGAGTTGTCCTCAAAACCAATATACATCCTGCTATATCTCCCACATGGAAAGTGCCAGGAGGGAGAAGTGGCGATTATGTTTAGACTTTCTCGGAACTGCTTCAAATCAACTAGATATCTTTGTGCTGTAAATCTCCCAACAGCCAAACGCAAAAGCAGCAAACATCTCGCTGTATGTCCCACATCCAAAGTGCCAAGAGAGAGCTTGCTCTCCCTGTCTTTGAGTACTGTTTTCACTGTCCCGGTTACCTCTTTGCTAACATTCTCTTCAGCGCTGCAGGGAAACCAGGAACCACGTGGAGAAGGCACCCACACTGAAAGTGCCTGGAGGGAACATTGGGGCTTCTTCTCAGTGTCTCTGACATAGGGTTTCACTGTCCCGGGAAAGTCTCTGCTAACACCCTGCAGAGCGCTGTGCCCAATCTACAGAAACGTCTTGCGGTATCTCCTACAGGGAAAGTGCCAGGAGGGAACTGTCCATCTTGTTCTCAGTGTCTCTGAGAATTG
This sequence comes from Chroicocephalus ridibundus, assembly GCF_963924245.1. Taxonomy (NCBI): domain Eukaryota; kingdom Metazoa; phylum Chordata; class Aves; order Charadriiformes; family Laridae; genus Chroicocephalus; species Chroicocephalus ridibundus. The sequence continues at coordinate 8,508 of NW_026961548.1, read as the reverse complement.
CTCTGATTATCCCTGTGACCTCTTTGCTAAGACTCTCCAGAGAGCCGTCCTCAAAACCAACACACATCTTGACATATCTCCCACATTGATCGCAGTGTCTCCAGGAACGGCATTCAAGGAGCCAGGAACTTTTCTCCCTACACTGTCCATTGAGTTGTCCTCAAAACCAATATACATCCTGCTATATCTCCCACATGGAAAGTGCCAGGAGGGAGAAGTGGCGATTATGTTTAGACTTTCTCGGAACTGCTTCAAATCAACTAGATATCTTTGTGCTGTAAATCTCCCAACAGCCAAACGCAAAAGCAGCAAACATCTCGCTGTATGTCCCACATCCAAAGTGCCAAGAGAGAGCTTGCTCTCCCTGTCTTTGAGTACTGTTTTCGCTGTGCCGGTTACCTCTTTGCTAACATTCTCTTCAGCGCTGCAGGGAAACCAGGAACCACGTGGAGAAGGCACCCACACTGAAAGTGCCTGGAGGGAACATTGGGGCTTCTTCTCAGTGTCTCTGACATAGGGTTTCACTGTCCCGGGAAAGTCTCTGCTAACACCCTGCAGAGCGCTGTGCCCAATCTACAGAAACGTCTTGCGGTATCTCCTACAGGGAAAGTGCCAGGAGGGAACTGTCCATCTTGTTCTCAGTGTCTCTGAGAATTGCTCTGATTATCCCTGTGACCTCTTTGCTAAGACTCTCCAGAGAGCCGTCCTCAAAACAAACACACATCTTGACATATCTCCCACATTGATCGCAGTGTCTCCAGGAACGGCATTCAAGGAGCCAGGAACTTTTCTCCCTACACTGTCCATTGAGTTGTCCTCAAAACCAATATACATCCTGCTATATCTCCCACATGGAAAGTGCCAGGAGGGAGAAGTGGCGATTATGTTTAGACTTTCTCGGAACTGCTTCAAATCAACTAGATATCTTTGTGCTGTAAATCTCCCAACAGCCAAACGCAAAAGCAGCAAACATCTCGCTGTATGTCCCACATCCAAAGTGCCAAGAGAGAGCTTGCTCTCCCTGTCTTTGAGTACTGTTTTCGCTGTGCCGGTTACCTCTTTGCTAACATTCTCTTCAGCGCTGCAGGGAAACCAGGAACCACGTGGAGAAGGCACCCACACTGAAAGTGCCTGGAGGGAACATTGGGGCTTCTTCTCAGTGTCTCTGACATAGGGTTTCACTGTCCCGGGAAAGTCTCTGCTAACACCCTGCAGAGCGCTGTGCCCAATCTACAGAAACGTCTTGCGGTATCTCCTACAGGGAAAGTGCCAGGAGGGAACTGTCCATCTTGTTCTCAGTGTCTCTGAGAATTGCTCTGATTATCCCTGTGACCTCTTTGCTAAGACTCTCCAGAGAGCCGTCCTCAAAACCAACACACATCTTGACATATCTCCCTCATTGATCGCAGTGTCTCCAGGAACGGCATTCAAGGAGCCAGGAACTTTTCTCCCTACACTGTCCATTGAGTTGTCCTCAAAACCAATATACATCCTGCTATATCTCCCACATGGAAAGTGCCAGGAGGGAGAAGTGGCGATTATGTTTAGACTTTCTCGGAACTGCTTCAAATCAACTAGATATCTTTGTGCTGTAAATCTCCCAACAGCCAAACGCAAAAGCAGCAAACATCTCGCTGTATGTCCCACATCCAAAGTGCCAAGAGAGAGCTTGCTCTCCCTGTCTTTGAGTACTGTTTTCGCTGTGCCGGTTACCTCTTTGCTAACATTCTCTTCAGCGCTGCAGGGAAACCAGGAACCACGTGGAGAAGGCACCCACACTGAAAGTGCCTGGAGGGAACATTGGGGCTTCTTCTCAGTGTCTCTGACATAGGGTTTCACTGTCCCGGGAAAGTCTCTGCTAACACCCTGCAGAGCGCTGTGCCCAATCTACAGAAACGTCTTGCGGTATCTCCTACAGGGAAAGTGCCAGGAGGGAACTGTCCATCTTGTTCTCAGTGTCTCTGAGAATTGCTCTGATTATCCCTGTGACCTCTTTGCTAAGACTCTCCAGAGAGCCGTCCTCAAAACCAACACACATCTTGACATATCTCCCACATTGATCGCAGTGTCTCCAGGAACGGCATTCAAGGAGCCAGGAACTTTTCTCCCTACACTGTCCATTGAGTTGTCCTCAAAACCAATATACATCCTGCTATATCTCCCACATGGAAAGTGCCAGGAGGGAGAAGTGGCGATTATGTTTAGACTTTCTCGGAACTGCTTCAAATCAACTAGATATCTTTGTGCTGTAAATCTCCCAACAGCCAAACGCAAAAGCAGCAAACATCTCGCTGTATGTCCCACATCCAAAGTGCCAAGAGAGAGCTTGCTCTCCCTCTCTTTGAGTACTGTTTTCGCTGTGCCGGTTACCTCTTTGCTAACATTCTCTTCAGCGCTGCAGGGAAACCAGGAACCACGTGGAGAAGGCACCCACACTGAAAGTGCCTGGAGGGAACATTGGGGCTTCTTCTCAGTGTCTCTGACATAGGGTTTCACTGTCCCGGGAAAGTCTCTGCTAACACCCTGCAGAGCGCTGTGCCCAATCTACAGAAACGTCTTGCGGTATCTCCTACAGGGAAAGTGCCAGGAGGGAACTGTCCATCTTGTTCTCAGTGTCTCTGAGAATTGCTCTGATTATCCCTGTGACCTCTTTGCTAAGACTCTCCAGAGAGCCGTCCTCAAAACCAACACACATCTTGACATATCTCCCTCATTGATCGCAGTGTCTCCAGGAACGGCATTCAAGGAGCCAGGAACTTTTCTCCCTACACTGTCCATTGAGTTGTCCTCAAAACCAATATACATCCTGCTATATCTCCCACATGGAAAGTGCCAGGAGGGAGAAGTGGCGATTATGTTTAGACTTTCTCGGAACTGCTTCAAATCAACTAGATATCTTTGTGCTGTAAATCTCCCAACAGCCAAACGCAAAAGCAGCAAACATCTCGCTGTATGTCCCACATCCAAAGTGCCAAGAGAGAGCTTGCTCTCCCTGTCTTTGAGTACTGTTTTCGCTGTGCCGGTTACCTCTTTGCTAACATTCTCTTCAGCGCTGCAGGGAAACCAGGAACCACGTGGAGAAGGCACCCACACTGAAAGTGCCTGGAGGGAACATTGGGGCTTCTTCTCAGTGTCTCTGACATAGGGTTTCACTGTCCCGGGAAAGTCTCTGCTAACACCCTGCAGAGCGCTGTGCCCAATCTACAGAAACGTCTTGCGGTATCTCCTACAGGGAAAGTGCCAGGAGGGAACTGTCCATCTTGTTCTCAGTGTCTCTGAGAATTGCTCTGATTATCCCTGTGACCTCTTTGCTAAGACTCTCCAGAGAGCCGTCCTCAAAACAAACACACATCTTGACATATCTCCCACATTGATCGCAGTGTCTCCAGAAACGGCATTCAAGGAGCCAGGAACTTTTCTCCCTACACTGTCCATTGAGTTGTCCTCAAAACCAATATACATCCTGCTATATCTCCCACATGGAAAGTGCCAGGAGGGAGAAGTGGCGATTATGTTTAGACTTTCTCGGAACTGCTTCAAATCAACTAGATATCTTTGTGCTGTAAATCTCCCAACAGCCAAACGCAAAAGCAGCAAACATCTCGCTGTATGTCCCACATCCAAAGTGCCAAGAGAGAGCTTGCTCTCCCTGTCTTTGAGTACTGTTTTCACTGTCCCGGTTACCTCTTTGCTAACATTCTCTTCAGCGCTGCAGGGAAACCAGGAACCACGTGGAGAAGGCACCCACACTGAAAGTGCCTGGAGGGAACATTGGGGCTTCTTCTCAGTGTCTCTGACATAGGGTTTCACTGTCCCGGGAAAGTCTCTGCTAACACCCTGCAGAGCGCTGTGCCCAATCTACAGAAACGTCTTGCGGTATCTCCTACAGGGAAAGTGCCAGGAGGGAACTGTCCATCTTGTTCTCAGTGTCTCTGAGAATTGCTCTGATTATCCCTGTGACCTCTTTGCTAAGACTCTCCAGAGAGCCGTCCTCAAAACCAACACACATCTTGACATATCTCCCACATTGATCGCAGTGTCTCCAGGAACGGCATTCAAGGAGCCAGGAACTTTTCTCCCTACACTGTCCATTGAGTTGTCCTCAAAACCAATATACATCCTGCTATATCTCCCACATGGAAAGTGCCAGGAGGGAGAAGTGGCGATTATGTTTAGACTTTCTCGGAACTGCTTCAAATCAACTAGATATCTTTGTGCTGTAAATCTCCCAACAGCCAAACGCAAAAGCAGCAAACATCTCGCTGTATGTCCCACATCCAAAGTGCCAAGAGAGAGCTTGCTCTCCCTGTCTTTGAGTACTGTTTTCGCTGTGCCGGTTACCTCTTTGCTAACATTCTCTTCAGCGCTGCAGGGAAACCAGGAACCACGTGGAGAAGGCACCCACACTGAAAGTGCCTGGAGGGAACATTGGGGCTTCTTCTCAGTGTCTCTGACATAGGGTTTCACTGTCCCGGGAAAGTCTCTGCTAACACCCTGCAGAGCGCTGTGCCCAATCTACAGAAACGTCTTGCGGTATCTCCTACAGGGAAAGTGCCAGGAGGGAACTGTCCATCTTGTTCTCAGTGTCTCTGAGAATTGCTCTGATTATCCCTGTGACCTCTTTGCTAAGACTCTCCAGAGAGCCGTCCTCAAAACAAACACACATCTTGACATATCTCCCACATTGATCGCAGTGTCTCCAGGAACGGCATTCAAGGAGCCAGGAACTTTTCTCCCTACACTGTCCATTGAGTTGTCCTCAAAACCAATATACATCCTGCTATATCTCCCACATGGAAAGTGCCAGGAGGGAGAAGTGGCGATTATGTTTAGACTTTCTCGGAACTGCTTCAAATCAACTAGATATCTTTGTGCTGTAAATCTCCCAACAGCCAAACGCAAAAGCAGCAAACATCTCGCTGTATGTCCCACATCCAAAGTGCCAAGAGAGAGCTTGCTCTCCCTGTCTTTGAGTACTGTTTTCGCTGTGCCGGTTACCTCTTTGCTAACATTCTCTTCAGCGCTGCAGGGAAACCAGGAACCACGTGGAGAAGGCACCCACACTGAAAGTGCCTGGAGGGAACATTGGGGCTTCTTCTCAGTGTCTCTGACATAGGGTTTCACTGTCCCGGGAAAGTCTCTGCTAACACCCTGCAGAGCGCTGTGCCCAATCTACAGAAACGTCTTGCGGTATCTCCTACAGGGAAAGTGCCAGGAGGGAACTGTCCATCTTGTTCTCAGTGTCTCTGAGAATTGCTCTGATTATCCCTGTGACCTCTTTGCTAAGACTCTCCAGAGAGCCGTCCTCAAAACCAACACACATCTTGACATATCTCCCTCATTGATCGCAGTGTCTCCAGGAACGGCATTCAAGGAGCCAGGAACTTTTCTCCCTACACTGTCCATTGAGTTGTCCTCAAAACCAATATACATCCTGCTATATCTCCCACATGGAAAGTGCCAGGAGGGAGAAGTGGCGATTATGTTTAGACTTTCTCGGAACTGCTTCAAATCAACTAGATATCTTTGTGCTGTAAATCTCCCAACAGCCAAACGCAAAAGCAGCAAACATCTCGCTGTATGTCCCACATCCAAAGTGCCAAGAGAGAGCTTGCTCTCCCTGTCTTTGAGTACTGTTTTCGCTGTGCCGGTTACCTCTTTGCTAACATTCTCTTCAGCGCTGCAGGGAAACCAGGAACCACGTGGAGAAGGCACCCACACTGAAAGTGCCTGGAGGGAACATTGGGGCTTCTTCTCAGTGTCTCTGACATAGGGTTTCACTGTCCCGGGAAAGTCTCTGCTAACACCCTGCAGAGCGCTGTGCCCAATCTACAGAAACGTCTTGCGGTATCTCCTACAGGGAAAGTGCCAGGAGGGAACTGTCCATCTTGTTCTCAGTGTCTCTGAGAATTGCTCTGATTATCCCTGTGACCTCTTTGCTAAGACTCTCCAGAGAGCCGTCCTCAAAACCAACACACATCTTGACATATCTCCCTCATTGATCGCAGTGTCTCCAGGAACGGCATTCAAGGAGCCAGGAACTTTTCTCCCTACACTGTCCATTGAGTTGTCCTCAAAACCAATATACATCCTGCTATTCTCCCACATGGAAAGTGCCAGGAGGAGAAGTGGCGATTAGTTTAGACTTTCTCGGAACTGCTTCAAATCAACTAGATATCTTTGTGCTGTAAATCTCCCAACAGCCAAACGCAAAGCAGCAAACATCTCGCTGTATGTCCCACATCCAAAGTGCCAAGAGAGAGCTTGCTCTCCCTGTCTTTGAGTACTGTTTTCACTGTCCCGGTTACCTCTTTGCTAACATTCTCTTCAGCGCTGCAGGGAAACCAGGAACCACGTGGAGAAGGCACCCACACTGAAAGTGCCTGGAGGGAACATTGGGGCTTCTTCTCAGTGTCTCTGACATAGGGTTTCACTGTCCCGGGAAAGTCTCTGCTAACACCACTGCAGAGCGCTGTGCCCAATCTACAGAAACGTCTTGCGGTATCTCCTACAGGGAAAGTGCCAGAGGGAACTGTCCATCTGTTCTCAGTGTCTCTGAGAATTGCTCTGATTATCCCTGTGACCTCTTTGCTAAGACTCTCCAGAGAGCCGTCCTCAAAACCAACACACATCTTGACATATCTCCCACATTGATCGCAGTGTCTCCAGGAACGGCATTCAAGGAGCCAGGAACTTTTCTCCCTACACTGTCCATTGAGTTGTCCTCAAAACCAATATACATCCTGCTATATCTCCCACATGGAAAGTGCCAGGAGGGAGAAGTGGCGATTATGTTTAGACTTTCTCGGAACTGCTTCAAATCAACTAGATATCTTTGTGCTGTAAATCTCCCAACAGCCAAACGCAAAAGCAGCAAACATCTCGCTGTATGTCCACATCCAAAGTGCCAAGAGAGAGCTTGCTCTCCCTGTCTTTGAGTACTGTTTTCGCTGTGCCGGTTACCTCTTTGCTAACATTCTCTTCAGCGCTGCAGGGAAACCAGGAACCCACGTGGAGAAGGCACCCACACTGAAAGTGCCTGGAGGGAACATTGGGGCTTCTTCTCAGTGTCTCTGACATAGGGTTTCACTGTCCCCGGGAAAGTCTCTGCTAACACCCTGCAGAGCGCTGTGCCCAATCTACAGAAACGTCTTGCGGTATCTCCTACAGGGAAGTGCCAGGAGGGAACTGTCCATCTTGTTCTCAGATGTCTCTGAGAATTGCTCTGATTATCCCTGTGACCTCTTTGCTAAGACTCTCCAGAGAGCCGTCCTCAAAACAACACACATCTTGACATATCTCCCTCATTGATCGCAGTGTCTCCAGGAACGGCATTCAAGGAGCCAGGAACTTTTCTCCCTACACTGTCCATTGAGTTGTCCTCAAAACCAATATACATCCTGCTATATCTCCCAATGGAAAGTGCCAGGAGGGAGAAGTGGCGATTATGTTTAGACTTTCTCGGAACTGCTTCAAATCAACTAGATATCTTTGTGCTGTAAATCTCCCAACAGCCAAACGCAAAAGCAGCAAACATCTCGCTGTATGTCCCACATCCAAAGTGCCAAGAGAGAGCTTGCTCTCCCTGTCTTTGAGTACTGTTTTCACTGTCCCGGTTACCTCTTTGCTAACATTCTCTTCAGCGCTGCAGGGAAACCAGGAACCACGTGGAGAAGGCACCCACACTGAAAGTGCCTGGAGGGAACATTGGGGCTTCTTCTCAGTGTCTCTGACATAGGGTTTCACTGTCCCGGGAAAGTCTCTGCTAACACCTGCAGAGCGCTGTGCCCATCTACAGAAACGTCTTGCGGTATCTCCTACAGGGAAAGTGCCAGGAGGGAACTGTCCATCTTGTTCTCAGTGTCTCTGAGAATTGCTCTGATTATCCCTGTGACCTCTTTGCTAAGACTCTCCAGAGAGCCGTCCTCAAAACCAACACACATCTTGACATATCTCCCTCATTGATCGCAGTGTCTCCAGGAACGGCATTCAAGGAGCCAGAACTTTTCTCCCTACACTGTCCATTGAGTTGTCCTCAAAACCAATATACATCCTGCTATATCTCCCACATGGAAAGTGCCAGGAGGGAGAAGTGGCGATTATGTTTAGACTTTCTCGGAACTGCTTCAAATCAACTAGATATCTTTGTGCTGTAAATCTCCCAACAGCCAAACGCAAAAGCAGCAAACATCTCGCTGTATGTCCCACATCCAAAGTGCCAAGAGAGAGCTTGCTCTCCCTGTCTTTGAGTACTCTTTTCGCTGTGCCGGTTACCTCTTTGCTAACATTCTCTTCAGCGCTGCCAGGGAAACCAGGAACCACGTGGAGAAGGCACCCACACTGAAAGTGCCTGGAGGGAACATTGGGGCTTCTTCTCAGTGTCTCTGACATAGGGTTTCACTGTCCCGGGAAAGTCTCTGCTAACACCCTGCAGAGCGCTGTGCCCAATCTACAGAAACGTCTTGCGGTATCTCCTACAGGGAAAGTGCCAGGAGGGAACTGTCCATC